>NC_051227.1:6720860-6913360 GCF_015220715.1 Pygocentrus nattereri | reverse complement strand
CTCTCTTGCCATAGGTATCAGAGGAAGTATCAGTACACCCAGGTGGGTCGGACCCTTTGCCAACCCCCAACGCTCGTTGCTTCTGAAACTCAGTTTTTCTACGTGGACGTGTCCACTCTGTCCTCCACCAGTGTCCACTACCAGCTGCGGGTCAGCCGGGTGGAGAGCTTCACGCTGCAGTGAGTGTCGTCGTCGTTATCGTCTTCATCATCAAACCGTCCTCTTAATCACCCTCATTAATTAGGCATTGTTCACATCAAGCAACACTGTGTCATCTTCAGCATCATGTTCAGAGCAGCATCTCAATTCTGCTGGAGTTATAATCCATTACACTCAGTAATTAATGCCTTCTCTGATCAAATATTCAGCTAGGATTGATGAGTGTCTTCATTTTCTTCATCTTTAAGTATCTGCAAGCGTATAAACTACTCCAGCGTGCAGTAGGCCGACCAGTGACGGCTTTGGACACTCACTCATGAAAAATTCATTCATAATAAATTCATTCATAGGCCTCAATTCCACTGTTTCTATTTGTCTTCGTAAACAAGTGTTGAGCATTTTAAAAGTACAGGGCCTTACAGAGCCCCGCTGGTCACAGTTCCATATAAACAAAAATATTGTGTGGCCACAACTTAGTAAGTCATGGATATGACTTTGTAATGCGTAGGAACAAGATATCCTAATTGGTGGCTGGGAGAAGACACTTAAGTCATTCGTTAAGATGGTATTCTCACATGTTAATAAGGTGTAGCCGTGCCTTGCTGGTGACATCCTGTATAAATAAAAAATAATGCATGGCCATGACTTAGTAAGGCATGGGAACAAGATCCTGATGTGTGGCCATGACTTAGTAAGGAGTGGCAACAAGATTCTAATGCATGACCACAACTTAGTAAGGCATGGCTTACTAAGTCGTGGCCACAACTTACTTATCTCATTCCCACGCGTTACTAAGTCGTGGCCGTACAGTATGGTCTTGTTCACATGTGTTACTAAGTCATGGCCACATTGCCAATGCATTAAGATCTCGTTCCCACGCCTTAATAAGCCATGGCCACGCATTCTTTTTAGTTATATGGGATGTCACCAGTAGGGCTCCCTATTAAAGGGTCCCTATGGTGTAAAATGAATTTGCCTCACTTAAAATAAGACGTTGATAAAATAAGATTGAATATGAAAAATATCCTGCAAAACAAGTAGTTTTAAATTAGCTGTTTCTGTGATGTCATGACAACCAGCACGTTTACATATATATCCTCCCTCTCAGCCTATAGCAGTTTAGCCCCGCCCACTCACACTAAGCAGCGTTTCAGCCTGGACTGCTTCTTGAATGAGGCACAGTACAGGGCGTCCAATCAGAACAGAGCTGGTTTGCATAAATGAGTCTTAAAGTGCTGCATTTGTGATGTTTTGGTGCAAAAAAACCCTCAGACGTTATGAGTCGACCTCAAAGAGACTAAAGTTCATGAGTCCTTTTAAGCGTAAATGTCAGGTCAGAATATGTTTGGAATGTTTATGGATGAAAAGTGTGCAGTCAGTCAGGTCGGTCCAGGTTTCCGTCTGGTGCTGTATGGGGTCGTCATTGTGTTCACACCATACATACACTCGCCAGCCACTTTATTAGGTACAAGGTGTTGGAAACGTTCCTCAGAGATTTTGGTTGGTTATTTGAGTTCCTGTTGCCTTTCTATCATCTGGAACCAGTCTGCCCATTCTCCTCTGACCTCTCACATCAACAAGGCATTTTCGTCCACACAACTGACCGCTCACTGGATATTTCCTCTTTTACTCAGAAATACTCAGACCAGCCCGTCTGGCACCAACAACCACGCCACGTTCAAAGTCCCTTAAATCCCCTTTCTTCCCCGTTCTGATGCTCGGTCTGCACTTCGGCAAGTTGTCTTGACCGCCTCTACATGCCTAAATGCAGTGAGTTGTGGCCGTGTGATTGGCTGATTAGCTATTTGTGTTAACAAGCAACTGAACCGGTGAGTGTATATAACAGTGACTGGCTCCATTAAATTCGTCACCCTCGTTACTTTGTTCCGTCGTCCTGTCATCTCACCACGTCCTCACACACCGTACTGACAGGTCAGCAGTGCATCCACGGTGCGGTCAAAGTCTACTGACTCAGAGACGGGCTGGGATTTCTCACTGCTGATTCTGTACGGCTGATTCACGTCTAACAATAAACCTGTCACTGATAGCCGCCTGGTTGTCTGGATGCAGGCCGAAATGCTGTTCAGATGGAATACGTTGTTCCTCGGGACGTCTGTAATGTTTATAACCACTTTGGACAGAAAGATTGATCTAAATTACCTTTTTTCCATTATATATATATATATATATAAAAAGAGGTACATTATTCAAAGCCACACTAAAATTTTCAGACATTCTCCATCTGTAGATCTAGGAATTCAGTTGTGGAATAATGGAGAGAGTGGGGTTTTAATTCATGCCTTATCCAGTCTGGAAGATGGGAGGGAGCACCAAAGAGTTAATTTTTTAAAAAATGCTCACATAATTGCTGTGATCACAATACCCAATATGTCCTCATGTCGAACTAATCCCGTCCAAATTGTACTGAGCCTAAACTCGATGGCAGTTCTGTGTTAAAACTCATTGGTGTCATGCACTGACTGTATGATAATACATTAGAGCCGGACGATATGGCAAAAACAGTATCACGATACTGTATGAAGATTTTACGATACACAATATGTTTAAATATATTTTTGTGACATTGGAAAACACAAAGTAGTGCCATATTTAAAAAAAAAAAAAAAAGTATAAAATACTATCAAAACTATGAATGCGGTGATTTGTATTCAGCATTTTCATACTGGGCTGTACTAAATCCAGTAAAACAGGTCTATTTATGCTCTCTTTGAAGTGAACCCTGCGGTTGGGAAGTGTTTTTAGTACTGCTGACATGCACAATATGCTCAGCAAACGTACTGTATTATGATAAGGGTAGATGTTGTTATATTACCCAGCTCTGCTATACATTTATTACGTTTTCTTTCCTTCTTTTGTCTTTCAGGACGGACAAGAAATTCAGCTTCAATGCAACTCCGTCCCAACCCCAGGTTTGTGAACACGCATTCTCTTTACTTTTCATCAGCAGTCACTCTGACAGACTGTAGTACACTACAGGAAGTGTAGGGGGTGATATGGCTTCTACCTGGGATAGCATCGGCCTAGCAACACCTTAGCAACCACCTGGAAGACTATAACAATGGACTAGCAACAACATAGCATAGCAGTGGCCTAGCAACATCTTAGCAACCGCCAGGGATACCATAGCCATGGCCTAGCAACACCTTTTCAACCACCTGGGATAGCATAGCAACAGCCTTGCAACACCTTAAAAACCACCTGGAAGGCTATAACAGTGGCCTAGCAACACCTTAGCAACCACCTGGGATACCATAGCCATGGCCTAGCAACACCTTAGCAACCACCTGGGATGGCATAGCAATGGCTTTGCAACACCATAGCAACCAGCCCATAGCATAGCATTGGCCTAGCAACACCTTAGCAAACACCTGGGATAGCATAGCAGTGGTCTAGCAACATCTTAGCAACCACCTGAGATAGCATAGCAATGGTCGAGCAACATCTTAGCAACCACCGGAGATAGCATAGCAACAGTCTAGCAACAGCCTTGCATCACCTTAGCAACCACCTGGAAGACCATAGCAATGGCCTAGCAACACCTTAGCATAGCAGAAGCCTTGCAATACCTTAGCAACCACCAAGAATACCGCAGCATTGGCCTAGCATTTTATCGTAGAGACCATGTTAAACTGTAAGTAGTGAATACGGTAAGAGCGCCCCCTGCTGTTTATCAGAGCGTCGCCGCTCCCCAGTTTCAGTCTCCATTCCCTAAACACTTGAGCCGAGCGCACTAACGTTCCTCCTCCTGATAAACAGACACACGTTCAGCTCCGTCTCCTCGTTTTTCACCACCATCACTAATATTTCATAATCAACATTAACACAGGAAGGTGATCAGAGGGGCGGTGGAGTTCGAATCGGCAGCGTCTGAGACTTTTAAATCGCAGAGTTAGAAAAGAAAAACATCTCCCAGTGAAAGCCAAAAGTTAGCACCCTGTTGGGGTTCATCCTGAAGTTAGGACAGGATTTAGGAGGTTTAGTCTAGTTTGGATGTTTGTGGGATGCTGTTTTCTGATCTGGAGTTAACGACGAGATTACGAAGTTAGGAACTGTTATTCTGTCATAGCTACTGTCCTGAATTCAGTCCGTGCTGAAGCCGTCATGGTGACTAAACAGGTAAAATAAGATTTCAGAGTAAAGTTTCTGTGACACGGCCACAGAACTTCTTCAGAACTGGTCTCAGGTCAGCTGAAACTTGTGTTAGTCACTGAGTGTGAAGTCATTCTGTCTGTGAGCTCACAGGTTAAAGTCCATTCTTAAGAACATGACTGTATGTAAATGAGCAGGTTTTGACCTTGTCCTCTATTCAGCCACTTTTTATAATCCAGAGCTTTATAAAAACAGCAAACATTCTGGCGGTCGCTCAGTGTTGAGCTACATCTGTGCAGTGAACTACCAGTGACCATGACCTCGCAGCTGAGAGCAGTAATGACACATCATGTTTACCTTTATATTAGGTGTACTGGGTGTATTTACAGCTTGTATTCATGACTCACGCAACGTAACAGCAGCTCCGTCAGCTGCGTATCTGTGTAAGGAAGTTAAAGGTTTGTTTTTTTTGTTAGGGATAAAACGTGTAAAATGCAGCTCCTCAAGCCGCTCGTGAGCCACGTTCTTCAGGTTTTACTGAAAGAGGATTATGTTATTTGAAACTGTTGTTTTTCTAACTGAGCGATTAGGTATCTGGCAAAAATGTTGTCTGACTTGTGTTTTTCATTATGAATGTTGTCTAAAGAAAAAATAAGATTGTTCAACCTATTTTTAAGCCAGTCTTCTTTAGGCTTGTTAATTATACTATATGTACTACTATATGTACTATATATATTACTATATATGCCTTCCTCTCCTCTTCTCTTCCTCCCCCACAGTTTTTTAAATATGTTTTTCCTGATGGCGTGGACACGGTTATTGTGAAAGTGAATTCTGAGAAGAATTTTCCCTGCTCCGTCATGTCCATTCAGGATATCCAGGTTTGAGATGCACACAAACATCATACATACTGGTTTACATGTGCTGGTTTACATCTTCACACAGGGCAGTGTTGGCAGTAGTAATATTAGTTTAGTTGAAAAAAGCCAACTTGGTCTTTTTTGCCATCCTTTGTTTATTACGATGGTTTGACAAAGCCAACTTACAGCGGCCTTGAGACTCCTTAGCATCTACCAGAAAGCCATAGCCTTGTAATACCTTAGCAACCACCTGGAACACCATAGCAATAGCCTAGCAGCACCTTTACAACCACCTGGAATGCCTTAGCCTAGCAACATCTTGGCAACCGCCTGAAATACCATAGCAATTGTCCACCAACATCTTAGCAATCACCTGGAATACTATAGCAATGGCCTTGCAACACTTTAGTAACCACCTGGAATACCATAGCAGTGGCTTTGCAAGCCCTTATCAACCATCTGGGATAGCATAGCAACAGCCTTGCAACACCTTAGCAACCACCTGGAATACCATAGCAGTGGCTTTGCAACCCCTTATCAACCACCTGGGATAGCATAGCAACAGCCTTGCAACACCTTAGCAACCACCTGGAAGACCATAGCAGTGGCCTAGCAACACCTTAGCAACTACCTGGAATACCATAGCAGTGGCTTTGCAACCCCTTATCAACCACCTGGGATAGCATAGCAACAGCCTTGCAACACCTTAGCAACCACCTGGAAGACCATAGCAGTGGCCTAGCAACACCTTAGCAACCACCTGACATAACACAACAATGGCCTAACAACACCTTGGCACCCGTTCTTTTCCCCTTCTAGTTGAAGGTGGTGGCCTCAGACGACCAAAGCAGCCTTAGTTGGAAACACTCGTCAACCTGTTTAAGATAAGATGCCTTTGTCATTGCACAACGTACAACGAAACTGAGCAGCGATCCAACGGCACTTTACACGCAAAACAGTTAAACATACGGCTAAAATATATGAAGTGCATATTTAAGGAAAATAGTATAAAAATTTGAAATATAAAGAAAAAGGACTATAAAACTAAATATTCTAAACAGACAATAGACAGGTGAGGTAGAGGCTAGTTATTGCACATTTCTTTTATCGCTTATAGAGTTATATAATATTGCACATCTTAAGAATTATTGCAGAGAAAGAACACAGATTATAGATCGCACTCTCGAGAACAAACAGTGCAGGGAATAATAAATAGGACAGACGTGCAGTGGATCACTGGAACAGTGTAGTGTTCTCTGAAGTCAGTGCCAGTGAAGGGTTGTAGCGTTGCTCAGTCACTTCTACTGAGCACAGTGTTCTATAGAAAGTCAGTGTGTGTGTTTTGGAAGTGTTCAGTTCCCGTGTGGCTCTGGGGTAAAAGCTGTTTTGAAGCCTGTTTGTCCGGGATGGGATAGACCTAAAGCGTTTACCAGAGGGCAGCAGGTTGAACAGATCATGTCCCGGGTGAAATGTGACCCTCATGTGTTGGCTGCCCTCCTGAGGCCGCGGGAGCTGAACATAATGTGGGCACTTTTTAAACTTGCTCTCTTTCTCTTCATCCTTAGTGTCCTGTGTATGATCTGGACAACAACGTGGCCTTTATTGGAATGTATCAGACCATGACCAAGAAGGGAGCCGTTACAGTGCAGGTAGAACTAATGCTGACCGTCTTTCAGTCGAATCAGTTTAAGTTAAGTGATACTTTTTTAATCCCGCAAACGGGGATATTCCACCTCTGCATTTAACCCATCCGTGAAGTGAAACACCACATACACACTAGTGAACACACACACTAGGGGGCAGTGAGCACACTTGCCCGGAGCGGTGGGCAGCCCTATCCATGGCGCCTGGGGAGCAGTTGGGGGTCAGGTGTCTTGCTCAAGGACACCTCAGTCATGGACTGTCAGCTGTGTGGATCGAACCGGCGACCTTCCGGTCACAGGGCCAGTTCCCTAACCTCCAGCCCACCACTGCCCCTTGTACTTGTACTGCAGGATATACCGTCAGACGGCTCTGTCGCATTAACAGTCACGAAGCATACAGTGTGGGGCGGGCAATGTGGGAGCACTTTAGAGTAATCACATTTTTGTTTGTGATTAGTTTATAATGAGTTAATTGATTTGGACAGGTCAGTCACATCAGTTGTCATATTTAGCGTTACAGGCTAACTCTTTATCTACACACAGTAGTTACCCTAATTTAATGAAGTACATGTCCTGTTTCCTGTGTTCAGAGGAAGGACTTCCCAAGCAACAGTTTCTACGTTGTCGTCGTGGTGAAGACGGAGGATGAGGCGTGTGGCGGGCCACTCAAGTTCTACCCCCTTTTGCCTGGTGAGCCAATCAAAGCCCAGTGATTTTACGTTACAGCCAATCGTGACTCATTCAAAATCAGCCTGCCCTCAAATGTCCAGTAATATGACTCATTTCAGTCAGACTACCCCTTAATAAAGTGGTATTCCACCAAAATTCCTACATTTGCATTTATAAATATTTATTGTGTCTATTGTGTTTATATATTGTGCATTTTGAGTGCTTTCGTGTGGAAAAACTACGCAGTTTTTCCACACGAAAGCACTCAAAATGCACAATGCACAACAGTAACTACAAAACAATGCAGTTCAGTTCAACTTCACTGTGTTCACGATTTTGTAACTGCTGAATAAAAACTCGCCTCATTTGGAAAACAAGCCTGAACGACTGCCTTCATATGAATACTACAGGTTCTAGAGCGTACTAAGCATGCCCTGTTTCCTCTCTCTCGCTTTCTCTCTCGCTCATGCTCTCTCTCTCTCTCGCGCTCTCCCTCTCTCTCGCGCTCTTGCTCTTGCTCTCGCTCTTTCTCTCTCTCTCCCTCGCTCGCTCGCTCGCTCTCTCGCTCTCTCTCGCTCTCTCTCGCGCTCTTGCTCTTGCTCTCGCTCTTTCTCTCTCTCTCTCTCCCTCGCTCTCTCTCTCGCTCTCTCTCGCTCTCTCTCGCACTCTCTCGCACTCTCTCTCGCGCTCTCGCTCTTGCTCTCTCTCACTCTCTCGCTCTCCCTCGCTCGCTCGCTCTCTCTCTCGCTCTCTCTCTCTCTCAGATGAGCTGTTGGATGCTGGGAATCGCAGTAAGACTCTGGACGTTGTCGTCTCTCCTGCCATCAACTGTGAGTCATATGAGGTTAATCAGTGAACTAATTGGATAATTAAGCGTTCGTTAACTGACCCTCACGGACTCGCCCCATCTCGTTTCTCTCTCATTGTAGCGGAGGTGTATGTGATGGGGATGCTGTTCTGTCTGGGCATCTTTCTGTCCTTCTACGTGCTGACCTTCCTGGTGGCCTGCATAGAGAACAAGAGGTCTGTGTGTGATGGTTTGATCAGTTATAGCTTCACATATACACACTGTTCATCTCACTGATCTTGGCTCTGTTCATCTCACTGATCTTGGCTCTGTTCATCTCACTGATCTTGGCTCTGTTCATCTCACTGAGCTTGGCTCTGTTCATCTCACTGAGCTTGGCTCTGTTCATCTCACTGAGCTTGGCTCTGTTCATCTCACTGAGCTTGGCTCTGTTCATCTCACTGAGCTTGGCTCTGTTCATCTCACTGAGCTTGGCTCTGTTCCTCGCTCTGATGTTCATTGTTCTTTGCACTGATCTTCGTACTGTACATCACACTGTTCATTGCATTGTTCTTCACACTGTACGTCGCACTGATATTTCACATTATTCATTCACACTGGTTATTATATACTGACCGTCTCTCTCACTCACTCACTCACTCACTCACTCACTCACTCACTCACTCACTCACTCACTCACTCTCTCTCTCTCTCTCTCTCTCTCTCTCTCTCTCTCTCTCTCTCTCTCTCTCTCACTCACTCACTCACTCACTCACTCACTCACTCACTCACTCACTCACTCACTCTCTCTCTCTCTCTCTCTCTCTCTCTCTCTCTCTCTCTCTCTCTCTCTCTCTCTCTCTCTCTCTCTCTCTCTCTCTCTCTCTCTCTCACCCCTCTCTCTCTCTCTCTCTCCTCTCTCTCTCTCTCTCTCTCTCTCTCTCTCTCTCTCTCTCTCTCTCTCTCTCTCTCTCTCTCTCTCTCTCTCTCTCTCAGGATGAACAGAAAGAGGGAGGGCTTTCTGCAGCCTGCTGACATGTCACCAGCAGAGACAGGTAACCTAGCAACCAGTCACTAAGGACCAAAACAGAGTCCCGCAGTGCTCAGTGAGTCTGTGCGTCAGATAGCACGGCGCTGACTGAGCGTCTCAGTCGGTGTGGAGTGTTCAGCCTCTCACAGAGCTGATTATTTTCATCTTCTGCTGGACCGTCACTGCGGACTGCGTCTGTAGGACAATCTCAGTTTAACCACATCAGGCGAAGTAAACCGTGTAGTTGATGTAGTCATAACAGCTCAGTGATTATGTACTAATACTGATCGATCGATCAATCACGCTAGAAGGAGTTTAAACTGTGTTATCAGTGCTGTCAACAATTATTGATTTTTCTCTTTCATTCCCCCATCTCTCTCTTTCTCTCTCTCTCCCTCTCTCCCTCTCCCTCTCTCTCTCTCTCTTTCTCTCTCTCTCTCCCTCTCTCCCTCTCTCTCTTTCTGTCTCTCGCGCTCTCGCTCTCTCGCTCTCTTCCCATTTTAATGCCTCAGCCTCTCTGTTAGGTAAGAACTGTATTGATCGTGTGTGTGTGTGTGTATTTGTATGTTATTGAGTACATTATATGTAAACGTACTCGATTTTCCACATTGCGCTGATGTAGTCGATCAGCTAAGACAAGTTTGGTGTGAATCTGCTTCTTTAGTTTAGCGCTGGAGCTAAGAGGCTACCATTGCTAACAAACACTGGAAGTCAATAGTCACCCAAATCTTTTCTGTAACTACATCCACAAAACCTCTCACAACCCGATCAAACCACACCCAGCCCTTCATCGAGGTCACGCAGGCTTGTCGATGTGGTTTAGTTTGACTCATTGATATAAAAATAAACACAACTTCAGCGAGTTACCGTTAACAGTTACGTATTAATAAGAGTAACAACAGAAATGTGACCTGTAGTGACCGTGTGCCTGTGTGATGTGATTGAGCGCACAGGGGAGTCAGCATTCAGCCTGTCTGTGGTCTGAGCAGGTTGAGGGGAGTTTTGTGGATGTATTTACAGAAATTATTTAGGTGACTATGGACTTCTAGTGTTTGTTCACCATGTTTGTCTCACTTGACTAAAGAAGCAAACCAAAAGCACCACGTCTTTGTTGATCAACTGCTTCTGTGCTCAGTAGAGGGTTGTTTACGTTTGAATTTACCTCAAATCGTTCCTTTAAACCAGGATCTTTTCAACATTAACAAACTCACTCAATCTACCGTCACTCAATCTGCCTTTTAGCACTGAAATCCACTTACAACACCAACAAACCCCATCCTGACTAGCGCTCACTGACAGATCTCTGTCTGCTGGTGTCTGGACGCAGCTTTGTACTAACATTAAAACGATAGTTCATCAAAAAATCTAATTTACAGTTTCCACCTCACAGCAAACGTGGTCTTTAAGCCCTTTTAACACCACAAGCGCAAAAATATTGCTGTTTTCAGAAGAAAACCTTGTTCTACATTTTTCAGTTTTTGACATTTGAACATACCTGTTACCTTTTACATTGTGTGTAAATTTCATGACGAACGGACCAAAAGAAAAGACCCATAATGGCTTGGAAAAATTCTGGTTCCATTGACTTACATTGAAAGTAAAGAGGGCTTTTTCCTTCTCCTGTAAAGTTACCATTTTGGAGATACAAGGTGTTTTTCCGACAACGGTGATATACTTTGGGTCTATTTCTGAGACGTGCTGTGCACTGCATGCAGCAAGCCAGCCGTTTCTGTGGAGAAACATTAAGGAAAAGCAATGTTTATGGTATAATATACAGTCTAGGCCAGGGGTCGGCAACCCAGATGGTAATGTTAATGCCATTTTGTCCTTTGAACCAAAAGTGAAACCACCTTGGGAGCCACTTTGTCCATTTTAGCATCTTGGCTGTAAATCTGTCTCAGTGTGTGCTGATGTGCTAGTATAGGATAAAACATATAATATAAATAAAAACACAAGACTTACTTTGCTCTGCTTTAAGCTTTAGCTCAGCTATATCGGCTTTTCTCGCATCTCTGGCAGGAAACTTTTCCTCAAAAGTAGAACCGTTTCTGTAAAATGTCTCTCAACATTTTTTTCACCAGCTTCCACTTTGATTTTTCCGTTCCACCTTAAATGATGCCTGAAGCTGCTGCTGCAACATTTAAGGTGGAACGGAGGAATTTGAACAAGAAGCTGGCGAATGAGAAGCGGCTTCAGCTTCGTCACTTTTTATCAGTTTCTTGCTGCAGATTAAACGTATCAGGAAACCAGCTGGAGTGATTATAAACACTTACGTCCATGAGTCTCTAAATTATCTCTCTCTTTGCCGTTTCGTAGCTACTAGCTGGGCGAGACTGTTGTCTGCGTTGCTATGTGACCAGCAGTCTGCGCTGGTCTTCAGGGTTAAAGGGTGAATCAGCAGTTCTACAGCGTTTCCAGCGTTTAAGACCATTTACTGTTAAACTGTGTTGAATGATCAGCAGAGCTTTATTTTACTGTAGAGGAGGATTATTTTATTATTACCTACTGATCTAATTCTGCTGTGGAGCCACAACAGGGCAGTAATAGAGGATAAGAAGGGAAACTGTAAGTTAGAGTTTTTGCCAGACTGTTGATTTAACACTGCTAACCCTCATTAAAGGTACACAGTGGAACTCTCTATTAAACGTTGGTGTTAAAGGAAAGTGCATTGTTTGTTAGTTGTTTCTCTTGTGTACCTTTAAAAGTGCTTTTCTTTGTAGACGTCATTTCCGTACAGCAGCTGTGTGTTTGTGTGTGTAATTATGTGTTTATCATGCAGGTAAAGGTCTGACTCCACCCTCTCCATATGAATATGGCTCCTTCGGTGAGTTTTATGTTAACTTTGGGGTTTTTATTTATTTATTTATTTATTGCAGTTGTGTATATACACAGTGTACATTTTACATACACTGCAGTAATTGTAACAGTGATTACAGCACCAATATAAAATAAAATGACAGCAAAACTTTTTGTAGGGTTAGTTTTGAAACGTGGACACAGCAGCAAACAGCATGTCAGTTAAGGTTTAATCTTCAAATACAATCAAAGCAACACAATAAAAGCAGCGCTCTGTAAGATCTGTGGGTGATTTGTTCCCTGTAGGAATAGAAACCACATTGGGTACCATTACAACATCTTAGCAACCACCAGAGATACCATAGTGAACATCTAGCAACACCCTAGCAACCATGTGGAACATCATAGCAGCCACCTAGCAACCACCAAGCGACACCCCAGTGACCACCAAGCAACACCCTAGCAATCACTTGGAAAATTATAGCAACCACCTAGCAACACCCTTGCAACCATCAAAGATGCTATAGTAACCATCAACTAGCGACATCCCAGCAACCACCAGAGATAACCTAGCAACTACCTGGAACATCATAGCAGGCACCTAGCAATGCCCTAGCAACCACCAAAGATACCATAGTAACCACCTGGAACATCACCTAGCAACACCCTAGCAAGCACAAGGGTTGCCATAGCAAACCTGTGCAACTCCCTAGCAATATATATCCCCCCTTTGAGCTTTCTTGTTAGTTGAGCTTCAATAATAGGTGTTAGATCAACAAATTATATTATTATTATTATTATTATTATTATCTCTCTCTCTGTAGCTGATAACGGCAGCACGATGAGTTCGGAGCCGGTCACAGACAGTTTGGCGTCAGCTGAAGGCACTTATGGATACATGGGTATGAAATATTCTCATTAATAATCTCAGACACCACATACAGTATAAACCTGTAACCCTGAACAGCGACTCCTGCACAAGATCAGCGCTGTTAGAGTTCAGAAGCCCCGCCCCCAGCCCCTTATTGGCTGCCCCCATATGTGCTCTGGTCTCTGATTGGTTTATTTTTGTCATTCAGGACAGGAGCCTTTCAAGCGTCGCCCGATCGGCTCACACTACGTAGCCATCCGCTTCGGTGACACGCCCACTCGAGCAGTCGTCCAATCCCAATCTCTCACTGCAAAATCAGCACCGCCAATCACACAGTTCTCTACCAATCCAGAACGATCCTTCAGTGAACGCCGCAGTTTGACCAGATGATCAGAAATAAATCAGAAAAAAAAAAAGAAAAAGAATGAAACAATCAAATTAAGGCATTAGTAATAGATTTTAGGAGATGAGATTTGGATCAGATGGCAAATCAATGTAGATTGACCAAAAAATACAAGACTGAAAAATACAAGACTGTGATTTGTGATGATCATTAAAACGATGAAAGCGTGAGACCCTCTGAGCGAAATCAGCTAAAAACATAAAATTGGCCTGTCACTCAAAAATAACCAAATGTATTATTTAACTATTATTTGACTCTCTCTCTCTCTCTCTCTCTCTCTCTCTCTCTCTCTCTCTCTCTCTCTCTCTCTCTTGCTCTGTGTCTCTCTCTCGCTCTCTGTCTCTCTCTCTCTCGCTCTCTGTCTCTCTCGCTCTCTGTCTCTCTCTCTCTCGCTCTCTTTCTCTCTCTCGCTCTGTGTCTCTCTCTCGCTCTGTGTCTCTCTCTCTCTCTCTCTCTCGCTCTCGCTCTCGCTCTCTTTCTCTCTCTTGCTCTGTGTCTCTCTCTCGCTCTGTGTCTCTCTCTCCTCTCTCTCTCTCTCTCTCTCTCTCTCTCCTCTCTCTCTCTCTCTCTCTCTCTCTCTCTCGCTCTCTCGCTCTCTCTCTCTCTCTCGCTCTCTCTCGCTCTCTCGCTCTCGCTCGCTCGCTCTCTTGCTCTGTGTCTCTCTCTCGCTCTCTGTCTCGCTCGCTCTCTTGCTCTGTGTCTCTCTCTCGCTCTCTGTCTCTCTCTCTCTCGCTCTCTGTCTCTCTCGCTCTCTGTCTCTCTCTCTCTCGCTCTCTTTCTCTCTCTCGCTCTGTGTCTCTCTCTCGCTCTGTGTCTCTCTCTCTCTCTCTCTCTCGCTCTCGCTCTCGCTCTCTTTCTCTCTCTTGCTCTGTGTCTCTCTCTCGCTCTGTGTCTCTCTCTCCTCTCTCTCTCTCTCTCTCTCTCTCTCCTCTCTCTCTCTCTCTCTCTCTCGCTCTCTCGCTCTCTCGCTCTCTCGCTCTCTCTCTCTCTCTCGCTCTCTCTCGCTCTCTCGCTCTCGCTCGCTCGCTCTCTTGCTCTGTGTCTCTCTCTCGCTCTCTGTCTCTCGCTCTCTGTCTCTCTCTCTCTCGCTCTCTGTCTCTCTCTCTCTCGCTCTGTGTCTCTCTCTCGCTCTGTGTCTCTCTCGCTCTCTCTCTCGCTCTCTCTCTTGCTCTGTGTCTCTCTCTCGCTCTGTGTCTCTCTCTCCTCTCTCTCTCTCTCTCTCTCTCTCTCTCGCTCTCTCTCTTGCTCTCTGTCTCTGTCTTGCGCTCTCTCTCGCTCTGTCGCTCTCTGTCTCACTCTCTGTCTGTCTCTCTCGCTCTCTGTCTCTCTGTCTGTCTCTCTCTCAGAGCGGTCCATGGACACGGTGGGTCGTTGTCGGCAGGAGTCTTTGAGCTCAGTAGAGGAAGACGATTACGATACACTGGCCGACATCGACTCCGACAAGAACATCGTCCGCACTAAGGTCAGTGCATTGGGTCAAAAGCAGAACTTCTCAACAAAATGAAATAAAAAAAGTAAATAAATAAAATTAATTAATTACAAATGAATAAATTTTAAAAAGATCCATTGTAGTTTGATTGTACCTTAAATGCCTGAATGATTTTGGTCGTTATTGTCACTTTGATTGTTTTTAAAAATGCACTGAACACGTTTTCACAAGTCTGTGACGTATACGTTTGTCTATATATAAACTTTTCTTACTTAACTGATCACTTTTATGATTAAACTTACTTTTACCGTTTGATTTTCTTACACATTATCAGTCCCTTTTTCCTGCATCAACTCGGGCACCCTCAATGCTCCAGGGCCAAATCATAAGGCAAATTATTCAGTAGCTGCACGAAATAAATGCACATTTTATTTTACTCATTTATTTATTTTAAAAGCTCCTCTCAAATGAACAGATCATGTGTTTTATGATCTCAACATATCACTATATCCTTATAATTTACTGCTGAAAGCCAAAAATCTCAGACGCTCTTTGTGTTATTTTCTAAAAGTGATGTTTCCAGAGCAGATCACTGAAGAGACGCCGTCTGTTTATAGTTTAGAGCCCAGATTTGGGGAAAAACGGGTCGACTTTCAGTAGAAAAACAAACTGAGTTCAGCTTCTTTTATTATAAGGGTTTAAAATGACATCACCGTCTATTAGACTGGAGAGAAGAGCTACAGCCTCACACGACGCCCAGCTTCTGAATGGAGCTCATGAAATATGAAAGTTATGAAGAACATGACGAGGTGTGGTTTGGAACCACCGGTGGTCCCGAGGAGTTTAAGAGGCTGCGTAGAGGTTGATTGATCGATGAATTTTTCTCTCAGACAGTTAACAACACATGTAATATGACTGGAAGTTTTCATGCTCCTATAAATGTGTGTGTGTGTGTGTGTGTGTGTGTGTGTGTGTGTGTGTGTGTCGTCCCTGCAGAAGTACCTGTGTGTGTCTGATCTGGCTCGTAAAGACAAGCGCGTCCTGAACAAGAAATACCAGATCTACTTCTGGTGAGTCTGTGCCGATGTTTATAAGATGATCTGCCTTTTTTACAGTATCTTATAAACACAGTGACTGCGGGTGTTTGTATTGCTGTACCAAACGTCCTCACAAGGCACTTAAAACAGCATCTATTTAGTGGATTAATGCCTGAAAATAAAAAGTATAGCTGGGCAGTTTGTGGATATTTATTGTTATTGTGATAAATTTAGTCACAGAAAGCTTTTCTGAGCGTATCCCTGACATCGTTAGCGTTAAAAACACTTCCCAACTGCATGTTTCCTCATAAGGGAGGAAAGTTAGTCCTGTTTATGTGGATTTGGTGCAGCGCAGTGTGTGAGATGTTGAGCGCAGATCACTGTATTGATAGTTTTTGATAGTACATTATTTTTTAAATGTGGTGCCGCTTTATTTTTTCCATCTGGTCAGAAAATGAATATCGTGATTATGTATGATGCACACGTGAAGTGGCATATTACGCTTTTGCCATTTTAGAAACCTGCTCTGTTGATCATACTCAACCTGTGAAGCTGTAGAGTAGTCGCATCGTCTTAAAAATCATTTTAAATTGTTTCTTCATAAAAAATTGGCTGTATAGCGTCAACTATGGCTGGGCAATATGCCAGTGTGACAGTTTTGTTATAAAGAGAGCAACATTAGTTCTATTTATCTAAATTTAGTGCCAAATACTGAATAAACATAGTATTTTTCCTAAATGTAGCACTACTGGCTCCATTTTCTCACTTTCAACTGATCAAATGGCTAAAAAAGTACATATGACGTCGTTTATGGATTGAACTATCGCGATATTATGTTTTTGCCATATCGTCCACCTCTAAACCCGAGCGTTCGAGTGGTGGTGTAGCTCTACTGGCTTCTTCCGGCTCAGTCGTCAGTCCAGTGATGTGTTTTTTTCCATGACTTCTCTAGGTGTGTTTTTTTTCTCTGCAGGAACATCTCCACCATCGCGGTGTTCTACGCCCTGCCGGTGATCCAGCTGGTCATCACCTATCAGACGGTCAGTTCTGTCCAGAAGATCGACCTCTTCCTCTCTTCACTCCGACTCTGTGTAATGATGGAAACATCTGTCTGTGGTGTTGAGACTCTCTTCATTCATTTGTATGTGTATTAATAGGTTGTCAATGTGACGGGAAACCAAGACATCTGCTACTACAACTTCCTGTGCGCCCATCCTCTCGGGGCTCTGAGGTGAGCGACCGACTGTCTGTGCACCGAGGACGTCAGTATAAATCTCCAAAGTGGTGACTTTACAAGGGACTTCAATAAATAAATAAATAAATAAATAATATTTATTTCATAGAGCCGTATAGTACAGTCATGTGCTAAAGTCTGTGTACTCTGTTAAAATGGCATTACGCTGATTTTAACACAGGTTAATGCTCAGTTACTGTTTATTGGCTGAATGTTGACATAAAATAAAACATAAAATGTGGCCTGTGCAAAAATTAGGGCTTTTTTTGTTTATATTTATATACCATATTTATTTGGCTTGACTTGAAGCAAAATTAAGCACATAAAATGACATTTTTCAGTTTTTGACATTATTTGAAAAAGCCTGTTTCCCTTTACATTGTGTGTAAATCTCGTGGTGAATGGACCAAAAGAAACGGCCCAAAATGACTTGGAAAGACGTCTGGTTCCATTGACTTCCATTAAAAGTAAAGTAGGTTTCTTCCTTCTCCTGTAAAGTTCCCATTTTGGAGATTCTTCCGACAACAGCGAAATACAAAAGCCTGATCTCTTTCCAGTGTAGTATTACGGTGGTTTTAGTCACAGCACATTTTATTCGTTGGGAGTGACAAGGATGGACAGGATTAGAAATGAGCAGATCAGAGGGACGGTGAAGGTGGAGCAGTTTGGAGATAAAGCCTGAGAGGCCAGGTTGAGATGGTTTGGACATGTGTTGAGGAGGAATAGTGGATATATTGGGCAAAGAATGTTGGAGATGGAGCTTCCGGGTAGAAGGAGAAGAGGTAGACCTCAGAGAAGGTTTATGGATGTAGTGAAGGTGGACATGGAGATGGTTGGTGTGAAAGTAGAGGAGGCAGTGGATAGGGCAAGATGGAGGCAGATGATCCGCTGTGGCGACCCCTAAAGGGAGCAGCCCGAAGAAGAAGAAGAGTCACAGCACATTTTATATTTAGTATTTTCATCGTTAAATTCAGCACATAAAAAGAAATCGGGCAGTAATATTAGCAGCAAATGTCATATTTAAGTGTGTTCTCTGAATTCAGTGTGTTTGACGGGACATTGTCCAACGCAGTGGTGAACCTCTGAGGGGGGAAAATTAAATATACAGGATCCGAACGGTCATGAAAATCCTGGAAAAGTCATGAAAAATAGACATTTGGTTTTCCACACCTAGAGAAGTCATGGAAAATAATAAGTGCTTGAAACGTCATGGAAGTTTTTCCACATGCGTTTCGTTGTCTGATGCACTGACGGCTGTTTAAATTCAGTATTGTAGTATTTTCAGACATATCACGGTATCGTGTTATCAGGTGATATTAAAGTTTAGCATTAATAGAGTTAATTAACTCAGTTTTCCTCATTTTTATGGAATTTATGCAAGTGAGCTAAATGTAAACTGCGCCCCATGAGTAAATTTAATGTTCCTTATGTGAAATACATCGCTGAAAATATCAGTAAAACAGGGAATGTGTTGTATCGCGGTGTACCGGTATGAATGATGTATCGTCCAGCACTGTGCTGAATGTTTGCCATGGAAATTGAATTTTATGGCATAGAAAAGTCACGAAATTCCACTGTTTAAAGCCGTGTGTCAAACACAGATCGGGCCCACGGCGCATTCCTCTCCGGCCGGCAGAGTGTTTCAATTTTCTGTTGATATAAGCTGGTTTCACAGCGCCACACTACAGTCCCCAGCATGCACTGCGGCATAACGGCATTCCGACTCTCCTACTCGCAACAGCAATCTATGGGACAGCGGTTTAGCCTCAGTTCTACACAGTTACACACCAGTCATCACCAAACACTGCCTGCATTTCAGTGTAAACGCCCGTCGGCTCAGCAGCTCAGAAACCGAGCAGGAGAGGCAATGAGCTCGTGGCAAAGGGACGATGCAGGGTGTTCAGTTCCAGCGGACAGGCTGTAGAAGACTGAGCTCCTGGGGACGTGTAGTTTGGATTGGTTGATTTTTAACGTGGCCCTTTCAGTGGTTGAGTTCACACCCCTGGTTTAAAAGGTGTCCGAGCCCGGAGTCTAAGAACAACATCAGAGCAGAAGAATGCTAACTCGTCTGCGTTTGTGTCTGCGTCTGTAGTTCCTTCAACAACATCCTGAGTAACCTTGGTTACGTGATGCTGGGGCTGCTGTTCTTACTGATTGTGCTGCAGAGGGACATCCTGCACAACCGCGCTCTGATGCGCAATGACATCACAGCACTGGTGAGACAAACAGCCACACCAGCTACTCACCAGCTCTCTGTCGATCAACCACACTCACAGTCTTCCCTCATTAAACATAAACATTCTGTTCATCTCTCTCTCTCTCTCTGTCTCTCTGTCTCTCTGTCTGTCTGTCTGTCTCTCTCTCTCTCTCTCTCTCTCTCTCTCTCTCTCACGCTCTCTCTCTCTCTCTCTCTCACGCTCTCTCTCACGCTCTCTCGCTCTCTTTCGCTCACTCTCTCTCTCTCTCTCTCTGTCTCTCTGTCTGTCTGTCTGTCTCTCTCTCTCTCTCTCTCTCTCTCTCTCTCTCTCTCTCTCTCACGCTCTCTCTCACGCTCTCTCTCACGCTCTCTCTCACGCTCTCTCTCTCACGCTCTCTCTCACGCTCTCTCGCTCTCTTTCGCTCACTCTCTCTCTCTCTCTCTCTCTCTCTCTCTCTCTCTCTCTCTCTCTCTCTCCCTCTCCCTCCCTCTCTCTCCCTCTCTCCCTCTCCCGCTCTCTCTCCCTCTCTCTTGCTGTCTCTATCTCTTGCTCTCTCCCTCTCTCTCCCTCTCTCTCTCTCTCTCTCTCTCTCTCTCTCTCTCTCTCTCTCTCTCTCTGTCTCTCTCCCTCTCTCTCCCTTCCTCCCGCTCTCCCTCTCCCTCTCTCTCGCCCGCTCTCTCTCTCTCTCTCTCTCTCTCTCTCTCTCTCTCTCTCTCTCTCTCTCTCTCCCGCTCTCTCTTCCTCTCTCCCGCTCTCTCTCGCTCTCTCTCTCCCGCTCTCTCTCTCTCTCTCTCTCTCTCGCCCGCTCTCTCTCTCTCTCTCTCTCTCTCTCTCTCTCTCTCTCTCCCGCTCTCTCTTCCTCTCTCCCGCTCTCTCTCTCTCTCTCTCTCTCTCTCTCTCTCCCTCTCTCTCTCTCTCTCTCTCTCTCTCTCTCTCTCTCTCTCTCTCTCTCTCTCTCTCTCTCTCTTTCTGCAGGAGTGCGGTATCCCAAAGCATTTTGGTCTTTTCTATGCGATGGGAACGGCTCTGATGATGGAGGGGCTGCTGAGCGCCTGTTACCACGTCTGCCCAAACTACACCAACTTCCAGTTCGGTACGCCATGCCGATTCATACTGGACTGGATTCTTGTCTGTGACCTTTATTTAATTTATAACATCTCCAGTAGGTCTTAATCTATAATGAGAGATTATGAAGCTGAAACTACGATTAGGATTACGATGCTAATCATTGCCAAGAATAATTACTAATAATAATAATTAGTGAGTAAAATACTTTTGTTATACTGTTATTAATGGCTTCAGTCAGTATTGGCGCACAGGTTTAAATGGACATTGACCCATGTTTTTTTCTCTCTCTTTGTCGGTCAGATACGTCCTTCATGTATATGATAGCGGGGTTGTGTATGCTGAAGCTGTATCAGAAGAGACACCCGGACATCAACGCCAGCGCCTATACGGCGTACGCCTGCCTGGCTGCGGTCATTTTCTTCTCTGTACTGGGAGTGGTGAGTATATGTATTCACACGTGGAGATTAGTGTTCATACCATGTCAAGATGTGGAGGTGTGTGTGTGTGTGTGTGTGTGTGTGTGTGTGTGTATACACTGCTCAAAACAATAAAGGGAACACTTAAACAACACAATATAACTCCAAGTAAATCAAACTTCTGTGAAATCAAACTGTCCACTTAGGAAGCAACACTGACAAATGGAATAGACAACAGGTGGAAATCGTTGGCAATTAGCAAGACACACTCAATAAAGGAGTGGTTCTGCAGGTGGGGACCACAGACCACTTCTCAGTACCTTTCTGCTTTCTGGCTGATGTTTTGGTCACTTTTGAATGTTGGTGGTGCTTTCACACTCGTGTGGGTTGTAGAGTTCGTCTCATGCTACCACAAGTGGCTCAGGTAGTGCAGCTCATCCAGGATGGCGGATCAATGCGAGCTGTGGCAAGAAGGTTTGCTGTGTCTGTCATGAAAGCAGGTTCACACTGAGCACATGTGACGGACGTGACCGGGTCTGGAGACGCCGTGGAGAGCGATCTGCTGCCTGCAACATCCTTCTGCATGACCGGTTTGGCAGTGGGTCAGTAATGGTGTGGGGTGGCATTTCTTTGGAGGGCCGCACAGCCCTCCATGTGCTCGCCAGAGGTAGCCTGACTGCCATTAGGTACCGAGATGAGATCCTCAGACCCCTTGTGAGACCATATGCTGGTGCGGTTGGCCCTGGGTTCCTCCTAATGCAGGACAATGCTAGACCTCATGTGGCTGGAGTGTGTCAGCAGCTCCTGCAAGATGAAGGCATTGAAGCTATGGACTGGCACGCCCGTTCCCCAGACCTGAATCTGATTGATCACATCTGGGACATCATGTCTCGCTCCATCCACCAACGCCACATTCCACCACAGACTGTCCAGGAGTTGGCGGATGCTTTAGTCCAGGTCTGGGAGGAGATCCCTCAGGAGACCATCCGCCACCTCATCAGGAGCTGCCCAGGCGTTGTAGGGAGGTCATACAGGCACGTGGAGGCCACACACAATACTGAGCCTCATTTTGACTTGTTTTAAGGACATTACATCAAAGCTGGATCAGCCTGTAGTGTGTTTTTCCACTTTAATTTTGTGTGTGACTCCAAATCCAGGCCTCCATTGGTTAATAAATTTGATTTCCATTGATGATTTTATTGTCAGCACATTCAACTTTGTACAGAACAAAGTATTCAATGAGAATATTTCATTCATTCAGATCTAGGATGTGTTATTTGAGTGTTCCCTTTATTTTTTTGAGCAGTGTATACACACACACACATACACACTACAAAGACAAAGTATTGGGACACCCCTCCTAATTATTGAGTCAGCCACACTCATTGCTAACAGTTGTGCAGTGTCCATAGAGGCAGTAGAATAAGTCGTAATGAAGTGCTTCATTCAACACCACAGGAACAGAAATCTCATTCACAGCACACTTAACCCTTTACACACCTAGAACCCACCGGTGGACCCAAAGTGTTACTAAACACTGCTATAACTTTTGAATAGTTCAGCCTGTTTGGTTTGAAATCCCTGTAGTTACTCAACAATAAGCCTTAGTATGTAACAGGACAATAACACCAGCATTCATTACTCAGGTTATCATTATTGTTTACATTTTGCTTAATTATTGTTTATTTTTTTTGTTTGTATTACATTATAAAGAAGAATATTGTTGCTGTCATGTAGTGCGTTTGGTTCATTCACACACACACTTGCTCTCTCACTCTCTCTCTTTCTCTCACTCGCTCTCGCACTCTCTCTCGCTCTCTTTCTCTCTCTCTCTCTCTCTCTCACTCTCGCTGTCTCTTCCTCTCTCTCTCACTCGCTCTCTTTCTCTCTCACTCGCTCTCTTTCTCTCACTTGATCTCGCACTCTCTCACTCGCTCTCTCTCTCTCACACTCGCATTCGCTCTCTCTCTCTCACACTCTCTGTCACTCTCTCGCTCTCTCTCTCTCTCTCTCTCACACTCTCGCTCTCGCTCTGCAGGTGTTTGGTAAGGGTAACACAGCGTTCTGGATTGTGTTCTCGGTCATTCATATCCTGGCCACACTGCTGCTCAGTACTCAGCTCTACTACATGGGCCGCTGGAAGCTCGGTGAGACACACATGATCCACACAGTCGCTCTGACAGACTGTAATACACTACATGACGCGTAGGGGGCGTCATGGCTTCTACTGTTTCATTTAAAAAGCTCTATAATGTTCATATGATCCACACAGTCACTCTGACAGACTGTAATACACTACAGGAAGCGTAGGGGGCGATACGGCTTCTACTGTTTCATTTAAAAAGCTCTATAATGTTCATATGATCCACACAGTCACTCTGACAGACTGTAATACACTACAGGAAGCGTAGGGGGTGATACGGCTTCTACTGTTTCATTTAAAAAGCTCTATAATGTTCATATGATCCACACAGTCTCTCTGACAGACTGTAATACACTACAGGAAGCGTAGGGGGCGATACGGCTTCTACTGTTTCATTTAAAAAGCTCTATAATGTTCATATGATCCACACAGTCGCTCTGACAGACTGTAATACACTACAGGAAGCGTAGGGGGCGATACGGCTTCTACTGTTTCATTTAAAAAGCTCCATAATGTTCATATGATCCACACAGTCGCTCTGACAGACTGTAATACACTACAGGAAGCGTAGGGGGCGATACGGCTTCTACTGTTTCATTTAAAAAGCTCTATAATATTCATATGATCCACACAGTCACTCTGACAGACTGTAATACACTACAGGAAGCGTAGGGGGCGATACGGCTTCTACTGTTTCATTTAAAAAGCTCTATAATGTTCATATGATCCACACAGTCACTCTGACAGACTGTAATACACTACAGGAAGCGTAGGGGGCGACATGGCTTCTACTGTTTCATTTAAAAAGCTCTATAATGTTCATATGATCCACACAGTCGCTCTGACAGACTGTAATACACTACAGGAAGCGTAGGGGGCGACATGGCTTCTACTGTTTCATTTAAAAAGCTCTATAATGTTCATATGATCCACACAGCCGCTCTGACAGACTAATACACTACAGGAAGCGTAGGGGGCGATATAAATAAAGAAGTAAATTAACAGAGTAACAGTTTAAGTGATTTTTAGAAAGAATGGTTAGTTGCTGCTGTACTGAACAGTGATAGCAGAACAATAACCGAACACAGCAGGTTGACTGTTTGTGTTCTGTGTTCTAGACTCTGGAATCCTGCGCAGGATGCTGTATGTGATCTACACTGACTGCGTTCGCCAGTGCAGCGGACCCATGTACATAGTGAGTAGAAAGGACACGTTCACTTTCTGCATCTCTCCCAAACCTCATTTTTTAATATATACAGTCAGTCCCAGTTACTGCTGACACCCTTTTTACATTTGGTAGAAGTTCAGTCAAAAGCCAGTTTTAAAGGTCCATATCATGGAAAAACAAAGTGCCGTTCATTCTGCAGTACGTATAAGCCACTTTTCCACTGCATTGTACTTGACTTGCCTCGACTCGACGCAGTCTGACTTGTCTTGTTTGGTTTTCCAATACGAAAATCTGTTCCCGGGTACCAGATTCCCAGGCGAGCTGAGCCAATACTGAAAGGCGACGTATAAACACTCTGGACTGACACATGGTCCGAGAGAATTGCTAAACACATGGTAACCTGGTAGCTAACGTTAGCGCTGTCATTACCCGGCAACCCGTTTGGACCATGCATGTCGCAGTGAGTACTGAGCTTCCTCAGGTTGGTTGCTTTTTGAAGGCAGCGTAGATGCACCATCACCTTCGTTAAAGACTAAAAACTGTTTAAAACAACCAGAGCCGTAGTGAACGTCCCCGGAGGACACGTGCTTATTTTTAGAGCGAGGAGGACGATCAGCTGGGCAGAAACTCTTCACGGTTGGAGATCTTCAATCTTCAGCAGACGGTGACCAGCATGACCATTTCAGGATCATGAAGGCTCCAAAAAACCTTAGACGCTGTGTTCACGCTACACAAAGCATTTGGGAAGAAAAAGCAATGCTAAAGCCTCTTCTGTCCTCCAACCGTAATTGTAGGTAGTGCAATGAGCTTCATCTCCACTGTTACGTCTAGGTTGCGTTCCCACAGCAGGTAACAGTGGCCCAAATCTGATTTTCCCACCAAAGCAGGTTTTTCTGTTTGGCTGTTCACATGGTCTTTAAACGTGGTCTGTATGTGACAGTCTGAACAGATCAGCTACTAAACTGAGCCGCATGCGTGAAAGAACGGAGCGTCACGCGGCTCGTCCAGAGGTAAACAATCACAACCGCCAACGAACGCCAGGCGCTCCCAGAGGTTCGTGTCCTCGGATTCTTTAAACTTTGCTTTCAGACTTTTAAGTGTACTCTGACGCTGCGGAGTCGTTCGCCTACATTTCCTCTTAAAATCTCTTTGAACACAGAGCTGCTTGAATAAGTCTCATCTAATATTTTGTACAGAAACATCAGCCCAGGTGTTTATTAAGATTAAGTGACCCTTATTTAACCCATCTGTGTAGTGAAACACCACACACACACTAGGGGGCAGTGAGCACACTTGCCCAGAGTGGTGGGCAGCCCAATCCACAGCAGTTGGGGGTTGGGTGTCTTGCTCAAGGGCACTTCAGTCACGTACTGTCAGCTCCGGGGATCGAACCAGCGACCTTCTGGTCACACCACCTACTCTATGAGTCTCAGCAGCGCAAAATGAGTTGGACTGACGTAAAAGTCGCTCTGAATTCCGATCTGGCTGTTCTGAGTCACACTGCCGCAGATCGGATACGGCTCGGATTTCAGTTCCACATATGTTTATCTGTTCACACTGACACACATCCGAGTCACACATGAGGGAAAAGATCGGATTCGGGCCGCTTTTACCTGCTGAGTGGGCGAAGCCATAGTGGAGGGTCTGGAAAGAACCTTATGAGGGGAGGCGAATGTCTAATGTGTCTCGTTTCTTCTGTAAGGATCGAATGGTGCTGCTGGTGATGGGCAACATCGTTAACTGGTCTCTGTAAGTGCTGCATCTCCACCGCGCACACACGAGTAACAGATAGTGGAGTTTTGTTTGATGTTAATTTTATCCTGATTATTGTTTACATGCATCCTAAAGGTGTGTTTACTCTGATCTGTGCACTCAGGGCGGCGTACGGACTCATTAAAAGGCCGAACGACTTCGCCTCGTACCTCTTGGCGATCGCCATCTGCAACCTGCTGCTGTACTTCGCCTTCTACATCATCATGAAGGTAAACGAGTTAATAAACCTGATTCCCAGACAGTTCCACACCTCAGGTGGTCCAGTTTGGCTTCTGCACCAGTGTGTTTATTCAGGGTGAGTTGAGACTGTTAGTTTGTATTGTGTTTGTTTGTTTGTTGTATTTAGTGTGTAGTTTGTACGTACACACTCTGCGTTGGACGTGTAAAAGTGAATAAAAGTTAATACTGGTGTGATATGAATTTGGCCCGTAACCATGGATACCGTGATGAGCCCACAAACGGCGCCGTCCCCGAAGCAACATAAACATGCAGAGGAGGGTAAAGTTCAGCTCCTCACTGCTGGGCTTTAGTTACGTTTAGGGATCATACGCCTTCAAAGAGGGGGGCAATTATTTATTATCACCCCCCCCCTAATACCTAATAAGATGAAGTCAGATTTTCTCCAGATTCTTGTTCGAATTTTCCCGTTCCACCTTAAATGGAGCAGCAGGTACATTGTGCTGCCTCTGGCGTCAGAACTGTTGGACTATTTAAGGTGGAACGGGAGAGTTAGCTTGATAGCTACTGAGATATTAGTGTACTAATGATTTTTTTTTTCCAGCTTGTTATGAAGAAAAATGACCAAAAAACACTGAAACAACATTAAAACTAATACAGTCATCAGATTTAAACTGAGAAAATCCTCACATCTGTGTTTCTTTGGTCTCCTGTGCAGCCAGTTTGTCTTTTTTCTCATATCTCTCTGTTTGGAGACTCTGAAAAACCTCCGTTTGGAGGGTCATGTAGCCCCAACTCTTCACCCCACCCCTCTATCTCAGCAAGACACCCCACCCCGTGACATGAGGGGTA
The DNA here is from genome assembly GCF_015220715.1 of Pygocentrus nattereri. Lineage (NCBI taxonomy): Eukaryota > Metazoa > Chordata > Actinopteri > Characiformes > Serrasalmidae > Pygocentrus > Pygocentrus nattereri. The sequence goes on along the minus strand of NC_051227.1, from coordinate 6,886,537 downwards.
GGGTTGAGAGGTAGGGGCGAGGGGTGAAATGGGATCGGGCCTAAAGCTGGGGTCCTAGCTAGCTAAATATCCGGTTCTGTACTGTGTGATTGTGTGCAGCTGCGGAGCGGAGAGCGGATCCGCTGTTTGGCGCTGGTGTGTATCCTCTTCACCGCTGTGGTTTGGGGCTTCGCGCTCTTCTTTTTCTTCCAGGGACTCAGTACCTGGCAGGTGAGTCTCTCTCACTCACACACACACACACACACACACACACACACACACACACACACACACACACACACACCTGCTATATGTATTCCTATACTTGCGAGATCTTGACCTGGTTCCGGTGACGCCGCTCCGTAGACCAGTTTTAGGACTCTCTGAGAAATTACACCAAAAGGGACTTCAGTGCTGTAAACATTAACCGGACAGAGGAGCACATTTCATAAAGGAAACTGTTTATTTAGTTTTTCTATTACAGACATTAGAACAGTCTGAAGCTCCAGCCTTTAAAACACTGCGGTAAATAAAGTGATGAATCTAATCAGCAGTTCTGTTGTATGATGTTGTGTATATCTATCTCACTCTCTCTCTCTCTCTCTCTCTCTCTCTCTCTCTCTCTCTTTCTCTTTCTCTTTCTCTTTCTCTCTCTCTCTCTCTCTCTCTCTCTCTCTCTCTCTCTCTCTCTCTCTCTCTCTTTCTCTCTCTCTCTCTCTCTCTCTCTTTCTCTTTCTCTCTCTCTCTCTCTCTCTCTCTCTTTCTCTTTCTCTCTCTCTCTCTCTCTCTCTCTCTCTCTCTCTCTCTCTCTCTCTCTCTCTCTCTCTCTCTCTCTCTCTCCTGTGTAGAAAACCCCGGCCGAGTCTCGTGAGCACAATCGGGACTGTATCCTCCTTTCATTCTTTGACGATCATGACATCTGGCACTTCCTGTCATCCATCGCGATGTTCGGCTCCTTCCTGGTGAGTCCGCGGCTTGTTCCGTGTGCGGATACACGTTACACACAGTAAAAATTCCGAGAGTTTTGTTAGCTGGCAGCGGTTTTGCAGGCCAGCTCGTTTTGCTTGTGTTACAGACTTTCGGACATTAACAGAGCGCAGACCAGAGGCGGTGTGTGTATCAACTCGCCTGTTAAAATATTAGTAAACAGACGTGAAGGTTAATGCTTGTTTACACGTCTGTGCTCCTCTCAGGTGCTCCTGACGATGGACGATGACCTGGACACCGTCCAGAGAGACAAGATCTACGTCTTCTAACTCCTTTTCTAGCCAATCACTGCACAAACCTGCGGCGTTCGCTGCCCAGAGGGCGGGTGGACCGGACCTGAGCGGACGGAGCCGGACCGAGCGAGCCGGGGGCTCTGCGTAGAACAGGACACTGAATGTGCCGATCATATCCGCCTGGTTCACTTTGCACCTGCTGGAGCTCGTCCTGTTGTCGCCGTAGTAACGGTCACTGTCTCCATGACGCTGTGTCTTTCGAAATGATGGTCAACGGTTCAAATCGAGAAAAATCAGACCTGCCATGCAAACGTCAATGCATTTTGTAAATCCAGTGCTGCGTGTTTGAGGGTGTGTGTGTGCGTGTGTGTGTGTGCGCACGTGTCCAGTCGACTTGTGGCCTTCCATGTTTCTATTCGGGGTCCTGTGGGGTTTAACTGATCACAGAAGAATTACTGTAGCTGTTCAGCCTTTCAGATGATGATAAAGGTGGTGGAATCGATTTGCACTGTAAAAATGCTTTTAAGAAAAAGATGTTACAGAATAAAGTATTTGTATGTTTTTCAATACTGTTCACGTTTCCACGTGAGCTTTTTTACATCTTATGCTGGATACAGTTAAGGATATTATTAAAGCGATAGTTTGGCGGCTGATTTCAGCCTCGTAAAAAGTCGATTGTCTAGAGACATTTTAAAGGAAACTTTCCTGCCAGAGATGCGAGAAAAGCGGCTATAGCTGAATAGCTGAATTATAGATTTCATTTCTATATTTTAATTCTATACTAGAACATCAACGCACACAAACGCATTTACAGCCAAAATGATAAAACACGTTGGCCTCAGCTCACTTTTAACTGTCCAGTGGTTCAGGGACCTCAAATAGACTTGCTGCTCCTTTGATTTATGTATACAGTGGACAAAGTAACTTTTCAGTTTCAGTTCTTATTCGCTGGGTTAGGGTTAGAGGCAGGAAGGCAATAGCTTTGGTTTAGGCTTTCCCAAAGTGGGTGCCACTAAATACTTCGCTAAAACTTGGAATTTACCTCTCAAACTTGCTTGGATTCAAAACACTTCGGCTGTTATTCGCCAACCTTTCTGAAGAAGTTTTAAGCAGTTACGCGTTTAAGAACAGACTTGGGAAGATGTTGGAGGAGGAGGCCCGTTGATTGGCTGGTGTCCTTGTGTTTTTGTAAGTTAGGCTAATACGCAGCTACCAGTCTGATGTAATCTAATCGGCTTCGTCCCCGTTTTCTGAATTTGACAGTAAAAGATGAAGTAAATTGTTGCCAACAAAGTTTAAAACACTCCCGGTCTTAACCCTGTGTGGTGTTGGATGTTTTAGTCGCTCAGTGGTCTGGTGGACTCCCCACATTATTGTTTTTTAAAATCAATACAGTCCCAATTTATGTAGAAATACCAGATGTTTAAAATATCACAAGTGTCCAGTGTAAGGTTCTTTAGCAGCTGTAGCCAGTCAGCAGCCTGTCCATGTTATCCACCCTCACACACACACTAACAGCAGGCCATGTAGGAGGAGAAAGAGTGAAGGACACAGCACCTCCACACCTTTACTCCCCACAGGTTCAGCCCAACACCACATGTGTAATATAGATGTGTGGGGGGTGAACAGAGTGAAGCTCTGAAATTGGGTTATTTTATGTTCTTCACAGAAAATGAATGAGAAAAATCTGAGGCTGAAATAATAATAAATCATCATTTTTTCTTCTGGTAAACAGTGAAAACGAGTGCCACTGACCTGAACACCACACAAGGGTTAAAACTCTCAGGAAGTCTGTCGGTCAGCTGTGTTTTTCTTTTATTTCCACTTAACATTTGGCCATGAGCCCAACTGGCCATATTTAATATGCCAGTACTCCAACAGCAAAATAGGCACCAAATATTTGAACTATTCATAAATAATTTTAAATAAAAACAAATTATTTTATATAAGACAAGGAGCCACATTAGCAAGAGAGAACAGTTAAACCTCTAAGTGTCCTCGGGAGGTTTTAAAACCCTGCCTATTTGCTTGACTAGATACCAGGCATATTCTGTGTAACCGCTGCAGAGCCGGTTTATGACGAGCCTGGCCGCTTCCTGTTTCCTACATTATATCAAAAGCGTGACTGCAAAACAGCAGAGGGCGCCCACGAGCGAGTCCTCAATGAATGGGAGTGAAGGGAGCTCAACGGCTAAAAATGAGAAGTTACAATAGTCTCTAATCACTTGCCCAGAACGTTTCTTTCATTTTAGAAAGTAGAAAGAAGGATGTATTTCACTAAAAAAAACTAAGAAAACTTTGAGTGCTCTACTGAGTGCTGATTGGTTGGCGAGCGGAGCAGCTCATTGGCTGTTCGCGCTCGCTGACGTCATGAACGTTCATTAGGCGCCGTTTGAAGTTCTTATAACTCGAGTTTAAAAACTATGATTTTGCTCAAACGCTCCATATCAACCCCTTCATATCAGACTCACTCGGGAGCGCCCCCTAATGTTTGCAAAACTGGAATACATTACAGGGCGGGAATTCTCCTCTCTACAAGTTCTCTGACTGCTGGCCAATGGATTGTTATTGGAGGAAAGGACTTGGAGCAATGTTGCAATGCATGCTGGGGACTTTAGTGCAGCTTAGGGTGAAACGGGCACATATGAACAGAAAATTACAATAACTTCACAGGCCTGTTTTGACCTGGGGGCCTCGCGTTTGCCCCATGGGGTTGAAAGTCAACTGCATTCAATAGCAAAAGACAAACAAGGACAAAAGTTTAAAATACACCCCTTATTAAAAACGTACATCTAGTCCATCCATTTGTTTTGTTGCTGTAGCCACACCCCCTCTGTAATGATCAGACATCAGAAGGGGTCAATACAGTCTGAGTGACCCCAACATCCCACCCCAGTGTGTGAGGGAGGTACCACAGCAGGCTTTCTCTGAAGTGTTGGTGAAACAGGTGCCTTTCCACTGCACTCCCTCCACACCAGACTGACCAGCACACCACACAGCCGAGCCTCGCTGATATAAAACACCACGTTTATTCGGCTTTTACAAAAATAAATGTACAAATTCACATCTGCTCAAACAGCAGGGTTGGGCCGGCTGATCGCGGCCTGGTCCCGAAGTGACCTTTGTAAACAACCTTGTGCTTTTTCGGAAGTTCGTATGGCTCACATGCCGCGGTTTCGGAAAAAGGGAAACATGCAGGACGTCGGAGCTGCCCTGAGGTCGCTTCACCTGAAGTGGCTGTTTGGTGAAAAATCTCATTTTTGGTGAAAACTTTATGCTAAAAATGGATCCGGTTATGTTTTTATCAGCCTTTGTTTTCCACACATTTGTGGGTGGAACATTGATGGGTCAGTTAATTCCTCATTTCTATGCTCATTGTCCACTTTATCACCTCCTCTGACCATAAAGTAGCATTTTGTAGTTCTACAGTTACAGACTGTAGTCCATCTGTTTCTCTGATACTCTGTTACCCTGTTCTTCAGCAGTCAGGACCCCCATGGACCCTCACAGAGCAGGTACTATTTGGGTGGTGGATCATTCTCAGTACTGCAGTAACACTGATGTGGTGGTGGTGTGTTAGTGTGTGTTGCGCTGGTCTGAGTAAAAACTCCAGCAGCACTGCTGCGTCTGATCCAAACACATCAGTGTTGCTGCTGGACTGAGAACCAAAAATATCCAGACAACAATGTCCTGTGGGCGGCGTCCTGCGACCACTGATGTAGGACCAGAAGATGACCAGCAGCAGATGAGCTGTCGTCTCTGACTTTACATCTACAAGGTGGACCGACAAGGTAGGAGTGTCTAATAGAGTGGACAGTGAGTGGACACAGTGTTTAAAAACTCCAGCAGCTCTGCTGTCTGATCCACTCGTACCAGCACAACACACACTAACACACCACCACCACGTCAGTGTTACTGCAGTACTGAGAATGACCCACCACCCAAATAGTACCTGCTCTGTGAGGGTCCATGGGGGTCCTGACCACTGAAGAACAGGGTAACAATGTATCAGAGAAACAGATGGACTACAGTCTGTAACTGTAGAACTACAGAGTGCAGCTATATTAAGTGGAGCTGATAAGGTGGACAGTGAGCGTCTCAGTCGAGATTTTTTGTCTATATACTGTGTGTCTCTAACGCTGTCCGTAAGAAGGACACTGTACCTGAGGAAGAACTTTTAAGAGGCAAAACAGGGTCTTTACTTCTGAAGGAACCTGTTTTCTTAGTTTATAGTCCCTCTTTATGTCTCTGTCTCATAGTTCTAGCTCTCTTAGTGCTTCATGGGCCTTTTGTGTTATATCTTGTCACTGTCACAGCAAAGCCTCGTATCTGAAATGATAAATGGACAGGAAAAACTGTAAGAGGTCATTCTGGATCATTATTGGTCCATTCATCATGAAATATTCACACCATTTAAAAACGAAAGAATGAAACAGGTACAAGGTTCTGACGTGACAGTGACACTGTAAGTGCTGTTATCAGTCTCTCAGACTGTCTCTTTCTCACTCTGAACTCTATTATAGTGTAAAACACAGACACATTAAACCTCCCTCTTTCCGTCCCTGGTCAGTAATGGTACACCTTTATCTGATTGTTCTCGTCCAGACCGAGTTGGACCAAACCACTCATGGAGGGGGGGGTCCTGTAGCGTGAGAACAGCGGCCTGAGCAGCAGTTAAGGACTCAGTAATGTGTGAAAGGCTGTAAAGGCAAATGCATCACACTCGATCTCTATAAGACACATAGAAACACCCACCCTCTGCTTCCACTGACTGGCCACTTTATTAGAAACACCCATCTTGTGCTTCCACTGACTGGCCACTTTATTAGAAACACCCACCCTCTGCTTCCACTGACTGGCCACTTTATTAGAAACACCCACCCTCTGCTTCCACTGACTGGCCACTTTATTAGAAACACCCACCCTCTGCTTCCACTGACTGGCCACTTTATTAGAAACACCCACCCTCTGCTTCCACTGACTGGCCACTTTATTAGAAACACCCACCCTCTGCTTCCACCGACTGGCCACTTTATTAGAAACACCCACCCTCTGCTTCCACCGACTGGCCACTTTATTAGAAACACCCACCCTCTGCTTCCACCGACTGGCCACTTTATTAGAAACACCCACCCTCTGCTTCCACCGACTGGCCACTTTATTAGAAACACCCACCCTCTGCTTCCACCGACTGGCCACTTTATTAGAAACACCCACCCTCTGCTTCCACCGACTGGCCACTTTATTAGAAACACCCACCCTCTGCTTCCACCGACTGGCCACTTTATTAGAAACACCCACCCTCTGCTTCCACCGACTGGCCACTTTATTAGAAACACCCACCCTCTGCTTCCACCGACTGGCCACTTTATTAGAAACACCCACCCTCTGCTTCCACTGACTGGCCACTTTATTAGAAACACCCACCCTCTGTTTCCACTGACTGGCCACTTTATTAGAAACACCCACCCTCTGCTTCCACTGACTGGCCACTTTATTAGAAACACCCATCTTGTGCTTCCACTCACTGGCCACTTTATTAAAAACACCCACCCTCTGCTTCCACTGACTGGCCACTTTATTAGAAACACCCACCCTCTGCTTCCACTGACTGGCCACTTTATTAGAAACACCCACCCTCTGCTTCCACTGACTGGCCACTTTATTAGAAACACCCACCTTCTGCTTCCACTGACTGGCCACTTTATTAGAAACACTGTGTATAGGAGTGTTGGTAAGGATACATGTTGGGGTCTTTGCGTCGTGTTTCCAGCCATCTTTTGTTGCCTTCAATCAGACCCTGCAGTGTCTGGCTGTCCATCTCTGAGGTTTTAGACTGCATAGAGGAGAGACTACACACACACACACACACACACACACACACACACACACACACACACACATTATGTAAAAAAAACTGATAGTCCATGATGGTCTGCTGATTTTCTAAGAGAAGTTACGCATCCTCTACAAAGAACACACTGTGTGGCATTTCTCTGCTTGACGGCTGTCACCTCGGGCACAAGACGGATTCCTGTATCTCAGAATGGGGAGACCTATAAAACTCAAACTACAAGCCAAATTAATATTTCAAAAACAGATGAAATCATTCATAAAATCTGCCAAAAAGCAGCATAAATAGTTAGTACTGTTTGGTTCACATACACAAAAGCATGATTTTTCAGCTTGTTCTGGCTACTGTGCATCCACAGACCTCCACAACGAGGGGGGCTCGTCCTGCTAGTGGCTAAAACAGCAAGCTGACTGGCCCGTCTCACTGAAGGACAGGACTTTCCTCATAAACAGTCACCGTGTTGAGCTTTTCTCGTTCAGTTTCCACTGAGAGAACTAAAATGTGCAGGTGTGTGTTCTCTGCAGAGGATGTTCACTTATTCCCACCAACAAAACCACCTCATGTGACCAGGAGGGCTGAAGCATGTCTGCGTTTGCATGTGTAAGTGTGTGAAGTCACCTCGCCGGAGTGTATCCAGAATACGCAGGTTGAGCTCTTGAGGGAAAGGGTGCACTGGTATCCACGGAAACCCCTAAAGTCAGAGAGAGTTTTGCTGAGATGATGCACAGAGCAGGTTTATAACGGGACAAACAGGTTCTGAACGGGACAAACAGGTTCTGAACGGGACAAACAGCTTCCGAACGGGACAAACAGGTTATAAACTGGACAAATAGTTTCCGAACGGGACAAACAGCTTCCGAACGGGACAAACAGCTTCCGAACGGGACAAACAGCTTCTGAACGGGACAAACAGCTTCTGAACGGGACAAACAGGTTATAAACTGGACAAATAGTTTCCAAACAGGACAAACAGTTTCCGAACTGGACAAACAGGTTATAAACTGGACAAATAGTTTCAAAACAGGACAAACAGCTTCCGAATGGGACAAACAGGTTCTGAACTGGACAAACAGGTTCTGAACTGGACAAACAGGTTCTGAACTGGACAAATAGTTTCCGAACAGGACAAACAGCTTCCGAACGGGACAAACAGCTTCCGAACGGGACAAATGGCTTCCAAACAGAACAAATGGCTTCTGTACGGGACAAACGGCTTTTGAACAGGACAAACTGCTGAAGAGCTGACTGAGCTCTGAGCTGCTCAACACGTACAACAGAAGAGTTTGTACATTCAGTACATTCCCTTAAATATACGACAGCGATCCGTTAACAGGGGTTTTCAGTCGGACTCGTCCCTCTTGCCTTGATTTCATCACCACTTTGAAAAATACTCTGAATGTTGATTTTGTTAGAACTTCAGTCTTGATGTTCTACAGCCGTCTTAAAGGGCTCATATGGTCTCATCCACACATGCAAACTAAGCTTAAAAGAACACAGCCTGTTTTGAATCCCCTGTTTTTGTGATGTCACACCTCCACCTATTTATTCACACTGAAGTTATAAGGAGTATTTCAGCCTGAGCTGCTTCTGGATGAGGCACAACACGAGCAGCCAATCAGCTCTACTGTTTACATACATCAGTCTCAACGGCAACAGCCTGTTTAGCTCTAAGGGATAAAAAGCAGTTAATAAATGGAGATGTAGAAATGAATTATGACTATCTTTGATACATAAACATCAAAAGTGGCTCTCAAAGAAAATAAAATACACGAAAATACAAGGACCTTTATATTTCTTCATAGGACAGAGCAATGTGTAAATATATGGGACATATTTGCGATAATTACTGTTACTGTGACAGTATATTAGAGTATACTGTAATAAAGTATGTTGTGGATATCGTTGGTACTTAAAAACATTTCTCACTGTATGTGATTACAAAGAGAGCATAACTGGTCCTGTTTATTTGGATTCGGTGCAGCATGTATGTGCAACGTTGTAAAATGAGGCTCCTTTTTGTGTTGCAACTTAGCGGACGTCAGAAAAAGTAAATATGACGTATTACGTATCGTGAAAACTTCTAGAAGCACTGACATATTACACTTTTGCCGTATTGCCCATCTACATTTCTTACTACTAATTATTCAAAACCGTGATGTACAGGAGGAGCACGCAGTTTTATTTTACTAAAAACACTTTGTTTATCTGGCACAGCTCAGACCTACCAGGGAGGAATTTGCTCCAATGAGAGCCAAGCAGATCAGATCCGCGCGTCGCCGTGACGCCATTAACGCTGCTGCGTGTGAACCCGTTCTGATTGACGATGGACGAGGAGGCGGGGCTTGGAGGCCACGCCCACGCAGGGGCAGGAGGAAGAGAGGAGGGTGGATGAGACGGTCGAGAGAGCGGCTGGAAGGGGTTCAGAGGGGCCAGAGGGGTCGCTGTACTCTGGGTGAGGGACCCTAACGCCCCCAACACTGTGTTCAACTGACCGGAGATGTGCTGGAGTGACTCAGCCAACTGCTGCACCTTCAGTGGAACTGTGGGGGCTGGAGGAGGGGGAAAGAAAGATGGGGTGAAATACGAAAGAGGAGACAGTCTGCGTCTTCAAGACTGATATGTAAATGACCTCTGTTCTCACTGGCTGCTCTGCACCGTGCCTGAATCACATCTTCTACTCTAATAACGATGGACCACCTGCAATAAAAACTGGGGAACCAAACTGCTGCACGCTGAGAGAAAGTATAGGTCTTCTCACGTTTGCTTTCTTCCATGCTGTTACCTTGTCTTTTTGTTGTGGCAGCTATATTGTCTTACAGTTGTGTGCCCTTTGGTGTTTTATCTGTATTGTTCCCTCTGAGGTAAGAATAACCTCACCTTACTCTTGGGGTCTCCCCTGACCCCAGAGTCCCTTCCCCCTTCCCCTTCTTCCCCAACCTTTTGTCATCTTCCTCCCCTGACCCCCAGTATCTCTACCTAAACCATGTCAGACAATGTATGGTCTCCTTGACTGGAGCGCTGACCAAGCTAGACAAGAGTGGACTGGTGACACACTGGTGACCAAGCTGTGCCCATGCATGATTGATGCATGTGAGTAAGACTAGACTCCTGATCCTGCTGACTGACCACACTGTACCCATTCTCTGTATATGGAAATAAAGTCCAGTCGGCGCCGAAGCTCTGAGTGGGCCGTCATATTCAGACATGTTCATTCGTTCATTGTTGTGACATCACAACCATGATGAACCGGTGATTGGTTACGAAACTACTACATCAAACTTTTATTTTATAACATTTATTATATACATTATGTGTGTGTCTCTTACCTGTTCCTTCTTGGCCATACGTGCTGCTGATGTCTGAATCTGTGACGTCAAACGTGACTTTTCGGTCTCCCACCAGCCTCTCGCCATCGTCACAGGACAGCTGAAACACAGTTTTGTTTTGTTAGCTTTAATTGTAATTCATTTAAATGTGTTTATTTGTTCTGAGGGTGAACAAACGCAACGTGCGCTTTCACAAACAAACTTTTAATTACACGGGATAAGGTTACCGTTTTAACGATTGATCCTCTTGGAAAACACGTCTGTATAATTTGCTTATAACCGGTCAGAATTTGTAGTATAAGCTTGCTGTAGCGCTGAGTGGGAGAGGCAGGACCACCCCAGCCATAGTCACATTTACACATTCTGGCAGACACTTACAGCAACACAACATGGACAAACGTATTGAAACCAAGACATCGTGGACAATTGTACGCTTCCAACTTTTGGGGAAGAACCTTTCCTGTTCGAGTGTGACTGAGCCCCAGAGACCAAAGCAGCTCCATAAAGGCATGGCTGAGTGATATGGTGTGGAGGAACTTGACTGGCCCTCACAGAGCCCTGACCTCAACCCCATCCAACACCTTTGGGATGAACTAGAACGGAGATTGTGAGCCAGACCCTCTCGTCCAACATCAGTGTCTAACCTCACAAATGCACTTCTGGATAAATGGGCAAAAATTCCCACAGACACTCTTCGGAATCTTGTAGAAGCTTCCCAGAAGAGTGGAAGCTGTTAGAGCTGCAAAGGGGGACCAACTCCATATTAATGCCTATGGATTTAGAACAGGATTCAGAAAAGCTCCTGTAGGTGTGATGTGTAGGTGTCCCAATACTTTTGTCCATATTGTGCAGCTGCGAGAGACGAGAACCTGATATCTGGACATTTTAGCGTGTAATACACATCAAACGGTGTGTGTGGCTCTGCTCAGAGCAACTGAGCCTGAAAGAAGCTGAAAGACAACAAAAAATTCTTTGGTCAGTGCAGAGATGTGGGGAGTGGGGTTGCTGAGGGGGCTGCAGCACCCCCTGACTTCAGGTTTGGAACATGTTACTAATAAAACAGTCTGAACCGTCTAATGATTTGAGCATAGTAAAGACCCCATGTGTGCTTGTTTTAGAGCAGAGTTTTCAAAACCTGAAGCAGCTGCACACTGTGAACCTCGTTTTTTCATTACAGTGAGCTGACAGCTGTTGGCTGCTTTGGAGATGTATCTAAAACACATGCATGTTGAAGAGCGAAGACAGAAAGTCTATCCAGAGTTCCAGGCCGGTTCTGAGTCCTGAAGAGCCTAATAACATTTTCTTAACTTAAAAAGAATCCTCTAATGTAATGAAGTCTTTATCAACCGTCATATCGCCCATTCTGTGTGTTTTTGGGTGTTAAATCTCACCGCGTGACTTTAGACGCGACACAATCGGTTCCCGCATCACATATCAACAATCTGATTGCTAAATTTGCAAAAAAATCTAATGAAAAAAGGGCATTTTGTATGATGTGTGCACTGCTTAAAATTCTAGCACCTCCAGTTAAAACACCTTCCCACGTCCCTCTATGAATATAACGCTGTAGTCGGAAGAAAACCTCGTATCTCCAAAATGGTAACTTCACAGGAGAAGGAAAAAACATACTTTACTTTTAATGCAATTCAATGGAACCAGACGTTTTTCCGAGTCATTCTGAGATGCTTTTTTTGGTCCGTTCATCATGAAATTTACACACAATGTAAAGGGCAATAGGTAATTTTAAAGTGGGTCAAAAACTGAAAATTGACAAAAGCGGAGATACAAGGTTTTGTTCTGACAACAGCGATATGTTTGTCTCGATATTTATCAGCATCCGCCGCTTTTGTAGCAACCTACTATATCACTTTACTTGAACTCTGCTACATAACATTGACATAACCAAGCTATAAGCACGTCATGGCAGAAGTCATATACTGTTAAGAGCTGTCATAACAGATGTTCAGTAATATGAGAGTGTCGTGTTGCTAGTACTGGTAATTGTCATAAGAAGTGACATAAGCTGTCATGACATCACTGACAACTGAGGACAACTGACTGTAATAGTAACATGAAACACAGAGAGATGGTCTGATTATGAGCCAAGCTTTACACATTTTCTCTATGAGCTTAAGGAATATGGCACTTCTTTAAAAAATCTAAAATAGACGAAAGCAAAAGGGACTTCTTTGTTTCTATGCTATGATTTATTTAACGTGTAAGCACACCCCTGACTGTTGGTTGTTGTAAGTCATGTTATTGTATGAATCCTTTAATGAACAAAAAAAAAAGACATGAAACATGAAAAGCATATGACATCTGTCATGAGATGTTATGGCATGTTTATCAGTGTTATATAGCAGAATTCAAGCAAAGTGCTCCCTCTGGTGTGTGTTCACAAAGGCGTTTGTGTGTGTGTGTGTGTGTGTGTGTGTTACCTCCTCAGCCAGCGAGGTCTCCAGCTGGCTGAGTTTCTCCTCCTTCTTTCTGAGGAGACTCTGACCTTTCTGCACCGTCTCCCTCAGTTCCTCCAAATGGCTCGCCTCCTACAACGCAGGAGAAGACAAGAAAAGGACTTAGAAGATTCCTGAAAGTAGAACTCCTTAAAGTGAGGAAATACAAATCTACTCTCTTAATAACTGATTAAAAGCAAAGCCAAAGGGACACAGTGGCTGTCAACACGAGGAGGCCTTCAGCAGCAAGAACCACATATACAGTGCTGTGTAGAAGTCTTAGGCATCCAAGTACATTATCTAATACTAATAAACATAAGACATTCGCACAGTACTCTATACAAACTACTATCACAGCACAGTGATAACAGTCTTTAGTGATTGCAGACGACGTCACTGACAGAAGTGCAGACGATGAACTCCAGAAGACGACCCACTGAGGGCCAGAACAACATAAAATGCCTGAACTTGATCCTAAACAGACAAACACAGACCTGCTGAAGGTTGTGGTAGAGCTGGTTGGTGAAGCCCCCTGGTGAGGGGTCCTCCAAGGTGGTATGTGCTGCTCTCAGAGCTGCTTGTCTCTCTCTCAGACTGCCCGTCTGTCTCTCTAAAAACCGACGAGCTCTCTGCAGAGAAACGCCTTCACACGAGATGTACTCCCTCAAACTACAGAGAGAGAGAGAGAGAGAGAGAGAGAGAGAGAGAGAGAGAGAGAGAGAGAGAGAGAGAGAGAGAGAGAGAGAGTGTAAGAGACAGTAAGAGAGAGAGAGAGTGTAAGAGACAGTAAGAGAGAGAGAGAGCACGAGATACTGTGTGTTAATTATTGTGAAAATGAGGATATGAAGATATGAAACACACTGAGACGTACTCGTCGATGCTGCTCTGACTCTCCCGGGACGCTGGCAGAGGAGAGAGAGGAGGCTGCAGGTCCTGCACTCGCAGAGTCTCTTCTTTGTCTCCATCCCTTTCTCTGTTGTTCTTCCTCTCCTCCTCGCGCTCTGCACTCTCTCTCTGCTCCAGCTCACTGACAGACACAAACACAGATGCTTTTGTTCCAAGGCCATGTGACTGACTTAAGCCCTGCCCACTCCATCTGCTATTGGCTGACGCATGGGTACAATAATTCCTTATTCTGAGTATCAAGCAGGATGTTGTGTTTTCAGGGGGAATCAAATGTGTTTTTGGCTGAAAACAAAAAGATTGTTCATTCATTTCTTAACTACAGACAAACTTGCATCTAATTTTTTGTGAAATAAATAAGACAAAGAAAAACTAAGAAAGCCTGTTAGTTCAGCAGTGGCTGTGCATGCGTGTGCTTGTGTGTGTGTGTGTGTTTGCGTGCAGGTGTATGTGCATGTGTGTGTGTGTATGTGTTTGTGTGTGTGTGTGTGTATATGCGTGCAGGTGTATGTGTATGTGCATGTGTGTGTGTGTGTGTGTGTATGCGTGCAGGTGTATGTGCATGTATGTGCATGTGTGTGTGTGTGTGTGTGTGTGTGTGTGTGTGTATGCGTGCAGGTGTATGTGTATGTGCATGTGTGTGTGTGTGTGTATGCGTGCAGGTGTATGTGCATGTGTGTGTGTGTGTGTGTTTGCGTTGCAGGTGTATGTGCATGTGTGTGTGTGTGTGTGTATGCGTGCAGGTGTATGTGCATGTGTGTGTGTTTGTGTGTGTGTGTGTGTGTTGCAGGTGTATGTGCATGTGTGTGTGTGTGTGTGTGTGTGTATGCGTGCAGGTGTATGTGCATGTGTGTGTGTGTGTGTGTATGGGTGTATGCGTGCAGGTGTATGTGCATGTGTGTGTGTGTGTGTGTGTGTGTTTGCGTTGCAGGTGTATGTGCATGTGTGTGTGTGTGTGTGTTTGCGTTGCAGGTGTATGTGCATGTGTGTGTGTGTGTGTGTGTGTGTATGCGTGCAGGTGTATGTGCATGTGTGTGAGTGTGTGTGTATGCGTGTGTATGCGTGCAGGTGTATGTGCATGTGTGTGTGTGTGTGTGTGTGTGTGTGTGTGTGTGTGTATGCGTGCAGGTGTATGTGCATGTGTGTGAGTGTGTGTGTATGCGTGCAGGTGTATGTGCATGTGTGTGAGTGTGTGTGTGTGTGTATGCGTGCAGGTGTATGTGCATGTGTGTGTGTGTGTGTGTGTGTGTTTGTGTGTATGCGTGCAGGTGTATGTGCATGTGTGTGTGTGTGTGTGTGTGTGTGTGTGTGTGTGCGCAGGTGTATGTGCGTGTGTGTGTGTGTGTGTGTGTGCATGTGTGTGTGTGCATGTTACCTGACTCTCCGGCTGAGGCGGTCACACCTGTCCTGCAGCAGAGATACTTTGGTCTGCAGTCTCTCTCTCTCCTCTCTCATCTTTGCGTTCTCCTCTCTCTCTCTCTTCCTCTCCTCCTTCTCTGTCTCCAGCTCATCCCTCGCTCTCTTCCTCTCCTCCTTTTCCCTTTCCAGCTCGCTCTTCGCTCTCTTCCTCTCCTCCCTCTCTCTCTCCAGCTCCTCCCATGCTCGGTCTCTCTCCTCTCTCAGTCTCTCCAGCTCGGCACACAGGCGATCCCTCTCTTTATGGAGACGGGGAAGGACCTGGAGAACGAACACACACACACACACACACACACACACACACACACACACACACACATACACACACACACACACACACACAGAGTGTAATAAACATCAAGAAAGCCAAAATAAACCAACATAAACAAAAACTTTTTCTATGCATGGATGGATGTACATACACACAATTTTTTAGGTTTTTGTGTACATATAAACTGAGTCTGTTCTACAGTTTCTCATTAGACTGAATGAATAACCGACTCTAAATGTAGGTATTGTGATATAAACTGAGTCTGTTCTACAGTTTCTCATTAGACTGAATGAATAACCGACTCTAAATGTAGGTATTGTGATATAAACTGAGTCTGTTCTACAGTTTCTCATTAGGCTGAATGAATAACCGGCTCTAAATGTAGGTATTGTGATATAAACTGAGTCTGTTCTACAGTTTCTCATTAGACTGAATGAATAACCGACTCTAAATGTAGGTATTGTGATATAAACCGAGTCTGTTCTACAGTTTCTCATTAGACTGAATGAATAACCGACTCTAAATGTAGGTATTGTGATATAAACCGAGTCTGTTCTACAGTTTCTCATTAGGCTGAATGAATAACCGACTCTAAATGTAGGTATTGTGATATAAACCGAGTCTGTTCTACAGTTTCTCATTAGACTGAATGAATAACCGACTCTAAATGTAGGTATTGTGATATAAACCGAGTCTGTTCTACAGTTTCTCATTAGACTGAATGAATAACTGACTCTAAATGTAGGTATTGTGATATAAACTGAGTCTGTTCTACAGTTTCTCATTAGACTGAATGAATAACCGACTCTAAATGTAGGTATTGTGATATAAACTGAGTCTGTTCTACAGTTTCGCACAACCAGCATCACCAAATGTTCTTCTGTACTTTACATGCAGTTACACATTTCCACTTTGTATACACCTCTAAGCCTCTTTCTACTTCCTCTTCTTCCTCGCCCAACTGTTGCCTCCTCTTCTTCAAATCAGCTGCCTGCAATCAAACAACAAGAATATATATGGATAACACACACACACACACACACACACACACACAGTTAACACCCTCTTCCAGACTTTCACTCACAGCCTCTTCTACACACCCTCCACCAGGGGTCGGCAACACAAATGTTAACAATCATCCGCCTTGAGAGTCACAACATTTCATGTCCATTCATTTAAGTAACGTTTTACCTTCTTGGCTGTAAACATGTCACAGTATGTGATAATGTACTAATATAGACAAAAACGCAGACTTGCTTTGCTCTGGTTTAAGCTTTATCTCAGCTATAACTTCTTTTCTCACATCTCCAGCTGGAAACTTTTCCGCAAGAGTGGAATAGTTTCTGTAAAATGTTCTCAATGTTTGACGTTTTACGAGGCTGAAGTCGCTTCTCCTTCACCACCTTCTTGTTCAAATTTTCCCGTTTCACCTTAAATGGTGCCCAGATGAGGCCCAGAGTGTAACTGCTGCACTTCTTCAGTGTTTATCAGTTTCTCAGTGTAGATTCAACGTATCAGGAAACCAGCTGGAGTGATTTTAAATGCAAATAAGCCCATTCGTCCCCAAATTATTGATCTTTGACGTAAATCTCTCTCTTTGCCGTTTCGTAGCTACTAGCCGGGTGAGACTGTTGTCTGCGTTGCTATGTGACCAGCAGTCTGCACTGATCTTCAGGGTTAAAGGGTGAATCAGCAGTTTTACAGCGTTTCCAGTGTTTAAGACCATTTACTGTTAAACTGTGTTGAACGATCAGCAGAGCTTTATTTTACTGTAAAGGAGGATTATTTTATTATTACCAAATTTTTATTTTATTTTTACTTTTACAAACCTAATTCTGCTGTGGAGCCACAACAGGACAGGAAAAGAGCCACATGCGGCTCCGGAGCCCCGTGTTGCCGACCTCTGGCCTACACTGTAAATGCTGCTTACCTGAGCCTGCAATCTTGCTTCCTGAGTTTTGAGTTCTTTGGCTTTCAGCTCCAGCTGCTCCATCAGCTGCTGTACATCAGCCTCCTACACACGAACACAGTACGGCATTGGTTAAGACGTTTTGTGAGGGTGCGTTTACATTTGTAGTTCGGTTCCCTCGATCCAGACCACAGTACGTTGTTGTATTATTTTGCTATTTGAGTATTTGCAAGAGTTCATGAACGGATATGCGGCTGTCCATCTAATATCATCCTCTTCTGGATGCAAATTAATATCCTCTTTCAGTTCCAGCCCTGGTGTTGACAGGCCAAAAAATCAGCTGTACAAAGTTTTGTGCTAATCAGAGGAACACATTTGAGTTGTGTATGTGTGTGTGTGTGTGTGTTTCGTACCTTCTGTGTGTGTGTGTGTGTGTGTTTTGTACCTTGTGTGTGTGTGTGTGTGTTTCGTTCCTTCTGTGTGTGTGTGTGTGTGTGTGTGTGTGTGTGTTTCGTACCTTCTGTGTGTGTGTGTGTGTGTGTTTCGTACCTTCTGTGTGTGTGTGTGTGTGTGTGTGTTTCGTACCTTCTGTGTGTGTGTGTGTTTTGTACCTTGTGTGTGTGTGTGTGCGTGCGTGCATGTCGTACCTTCTGTGTGTGTGTGTGTGTGTGTGTTTCGTACCTTCTGTGCGTGCGTGCATGTCGTACCTTCTGTGTATGTGTGGGTGCGTGCGTGCATGTCGTACCTTCTGTGTGTGTGTGTGTGTGTGTGTGTGTGTGTGTGTGTGTGTGTGTGTTTTGTACCTTCTGTGTGTGTGTGTGTTTTGTACCTTGTGTGTGTGTGGGTGCGTGCGTGCATGTCGTACCTTCTGTGCGTGTGTTTTGCGAATGTTGTGGAGCTGAGAGTCGAGCTGCAGTCTGAGCTGCTCCAGCCGAGTCGTATGAGAGGAAAGCAGCCTCTCTCTCTCCTCCTGAAGAGCGCTCAGCAGACGCTCCCTCTGCATGCTCTCCTACACGCACACACACACACACACACACACACACACACACACACACAGACAAACACGTAATACTTGGTTTTATGCAGTGGATTTGCTCTTTTAGTTTGTAAAGTTGGGACCATTTTGCTAGTTCTGAATGTTAGAACAGTTTTTCCACTTGTTTTACTACCAACACACACACACACACACACACACTCAGAGTAAGTGTACCTCCTCCATGTGTGTGACTCTGATGGTGTGCAGTTGGTGCCGGTGCTCTTCTTTAATTTGCTCCAGTTTCCTGTTGTGCTCCCTCTGCACTTCCTCCCTCACTTCCTGCAACACCTCAGACAGCTGCCCACCACACACACACACACAAGTTTGGTGATACACTGTTACATAAAGAATGATTCAAATGAATAATGATGGAGAATTAATTTAATTAACTCTATTTTTAATTACAACCAAAAAGTCAAACTTTAAAAAAGTAATGTATATGAGAGATATGCAAATGTGTGGGCACTCCCAGTCCAATGAAATGAAAATAAATTAACACATCTACATGGAACAAACATACATGCAACATTTTTCTGCAAGGTTTAGCTCTATTTATTTGCCGAGTTTAACATATTGGTTTAATAAAACAATAAAAAATGTGCTACAAGTTTTGCACAGATCACAAATGTGTTCAATTTAATTGTGTATTAAGTGTGCAGAAGTGTGTTCTCTGCAGAGGACGCATTAAAATGTATTAACCAGGGGTGCACAAACATTTGACTGTACATAGTGAAGCCAAGTGCAACAAATTAAATTATTAAATAAAGAAAGAATTGATGTTTCATGTATAAACATATTAATAACACATAACTGAATTTAACTGAACTGAATCAGACCAGAATTTAACAGAATCGTATCAGATTTTTTTTTAACTACAATGTTTTTGTTTTAAAACAAACTATATATTAAGATGAGTATCATTTGAAAAAGTGAGATTCACCCCTATAAACCTGTGTTTTTTGCTGGTTTTTAACTGGTCCCCAGTAAAAAGGTCCCCATCGTGTACTGAACCTTTTCCAGAAGACATTGTGGCGGTGGTCAGAGAGAACTGTCCGTGGTGCTGGAAAGTGGTCAGTTATTGGAAGTTGTGCTGTGTTATCAGTTACATTACCTCTCTCTGGTACTCGGACAGCTGCTGTTCAGGTCGAGGACTCCTCAGTTCCCTCTGTCGGTCACTCGCTCTGCCCTGATAAGCAAGATACACATAGAAGATATCATGAGGATCAAGAGCACTGGGACCACGAAGACCAAGAGCACTGGGACCACGAGGACCAAGAGCACTGGGACCATGAGGACCAAGAGCACTGGGACCATGAGGACCAAGAGCACTGGGACCATGAGGACCAAGAGCACTGGGACCATGAGAACCAAGAGCACTGGGACCATGAGGACCAAGAGCACTGGGACCATGAGAACCAAGAGCACTGGGACCATGAGGACCAAGAGTACTGGGACCACGAGGACCAAGAGCACTGGGACCACGAGGACCAAGAGCACTGGAACCACGAGGACCAAGAGCACTGGGACCATGAGAACCAAGAGCACAGGGACCACGAGGACCAAGAGCACTGGGACCATGAGGACCAAGAGCAATGGGGCCATGAGGACCAAGAGCACTGGGACCATGAGGACCAGGAAACTTTCACAGTCAGAATAGAACATCATCTATAGATCCAAGCTTGTATGACGATGCAGCTACTGAAACAATGAAATTGCTCAGAACAGAAAACAGCGGCTGCAGTGAAACTGTAGGATTTTAAGATGTAGGGTTGCTATGGCAACCAGGCACAGCCTAATAAATTTTTTCTACAGATTCACGATTTTCCCAAAAACTCTGGGTAGTGAAAGTGCAGAGTAGGGGGAATTACATAGTCACGGGTGCGTTTTCTGCTACTTTTGAAAGTAATCGCAGTCGCAGAAAAAGATATGACAATGAAAACAAATTGTGTTATAAATGTATAACAGCAGCAGAGCAGCAAGAAAGTAAACAAAGCCACACACCGTGACCACGGCAACAATCCGAAATGTGGAACTTTGAGTTTCTATCCAAACAAAGTCCTTTCAAACATTTTGATATCCGCAACAAGGTCCGCAACAGATTTTTGTCTCTTTTCTGTCATTTTTTGTCAAGCAAAGCTTGTCATCTGGACTATAAACTGACCTTAAGGTCAGCATGCCCAGTGCCAAGCCTGGGCTAGAGGGGTATAAAGCCCCCCCAGGATTGGGCTGTGCAACACAGCCGTGTTCTCTGGAGTGATGGAGCTCCATCCAACGCCTTTGGGATGAGCCGGAGGTCTAGAACTGACCACCCAACATCAGTACCTGACCTCGCTAATGCTCAATTAAATCCTCACAGCAATGTTCAACATCTACTGTAAAGCCCTCCCAGAAGAGCAGAGGCTGTTATTTCAGCAAAGCAAATGTCTTTTTCTCTAACCTCCAGTTTGAGTGAATTTAATCGCTCCTCCTTCCTCTCCTGAAGCCGCTTCCTCTCAGCTTGAAGCTCCTCCTCTGACTCCGCCTTCACCGCGTCCAGGTCCCGCCTCCTCTGCTCCTCCAGCCTTTCTCGCTCCGCCTCCAGTTCTGACCGCACCTCTCTCAGGCGCACCTCGTTCTCCTCTCTACATGCACAAATGTACAGAGAAATGAAGAATGCAGTAATATCCGAGGGATTTTAGAGCATGCGGGGTTGCGCGATTGCACAAAGTTTTTAAGCTTCCAGTCTTTTTCGATCTAATCTCTATTTTGCCATTCTGTCGCGTACAGTGCTTTAACACAGACAGGTCTGGTTGTAAGTACATTTCCTTTTAAACACTTCAAACACAAGATGAACGAGGAAGAAAAAACAGTGCAAACCATACTAACGTTAACCCGTTTAGCTGAGTGAGTCAGGGATGTTTCAGTCACATTTCAAATCAAAACAGTTAAAGTTACAGACTGTAGTCCATCTGTTTCTCTGATACTTTGTTACCCTCTTCTTCACTGGTCAGGACCCCCATGGACCCTCACAGAGCAAGTACTATTTGGGTGATGGATCACTCTCAGCACTGCAGTAACACTGACGTGGTGGTGGTGTGTTAGTGTGTGTTGCGCTGGTGTGAGTGGATCAGACACAGCAGTGCTGCTGGAGGTTTTAAACACTGTCCACTCACTGCCCACTCTATTAGACACTCCTACCTTGTGGGTCCACCTTGTAGATGTAAAGTAAGTGGAGCTGATCAAATGGACAATGAGCATAGAAACAAGAAGGTGCTCATAATGCCTAATTGGTGTATAATGTCCAATACATACATCACTTTCCTATGTTTACCTGAGAGTGTGTATCTTTGTCTCTCGCTCTCTCAGCGTCTGCTCTTTGAGCTGCTGGAGTTTGGTCTGTGTCTCCTGGCCCAGACGATCCTCCTCCTCCCTCCGCTCTATCTGCAGTCTCTGCTTAAGAGCCCTGAAAAACAGTTTGCAACAGAGCATACTCATATAATTTTACATGTCTCATAGTCACATGCTTCATACACAGTGCTGTCGAGGACCATACGCTCAGGACCACTCTTCATTAATTTAATTTCCAGTCAAAACAGTAATTACATTCAAGTTGTTCATTTCAGGAGATGTTTCTGAAGAGATATTAAGTTAAGTGATACTTTTTTAATCCCACAACCGGGGAAATTCAACCTCCGCATTCAACCCATCCATGAAGTGAAACACCACATACACACTAGTGAATACATACACACTAGGGGGCAGTGAGCACACTTGCCCAGAGCGGTGGGCAGCCCAATCCACAGCGCCCAGGGAGCAGTTGGGGGTTAGGTGTCTTGCTCAAGGACACCTCAGTCACGGACTGTCGGCACTGGGGATCGAACCAGCAACCTTCTAGTCACAGGGCCAGTTCCCTAACCTCCAGCCCACGACTGCCCCAAAGACTATATAAGACTAAATATAAGATAATCCACCTGCACAAAGCATGAGAAAGTCAAAGGAAATGAAGTGAATGTCAGCCCTAATCTAAGAAATTCCTTGGTGGACCAATTTTAGCTGATGGTATTTGCTGTGGATACACTCATCATCGAAAAATAGTTGCACCCATAAAGGAATCAACTGACAGGACTGAAACTTGGTGGGTAGGTTTGACATCGTGAGACACACAAATGATTCAAGTTTCCCCCTCAGCCACGCATGACATAAGCAAGGACGGCCGTATCGCTGTACCTGTGCGCGCTTGCCATTCTGACTCGTGCTGATGTGTTGGTAGTATCCTTTACCAAGTGAAGTCTGTCTCGGAAAAGAGTTCGAAAGCAATTTGAGCAGTTGGAGGAGTTTGAGAGGGGTCACATCGCAGGGCTCTGGGAAATGCGATGGTCTTATTGCCGTATTGCACGCCATACCGGTCATACGGATATTACCATAGCATGCTGTTGGCGGCAGTGGATAGAAGAAGGCACACACCAGCGTCATGAAGGGAACCGATGGATTGTCCGACCCAGTAGCCCAGTTGTGGCCATTCAGTAAGCAGCGATGCTCTTCATCCATCACCAGTGACAGACGGGCGCATGACGCAGGACTCAATGCATGCAGACCGTTAAACGACGCACTTAACACCAGGTCAACATCGCCAAAGACTGCAATGGTTATGTGAAAGAGACTGACACGGAGTGACTCAGAAAGGCAGCGGGTCATCTTCAGTGACGAGTCCTGCTTTTGTCTTGGTGCAGATGACCAACGAATCTGTGTGAGGAGGCACTGTGGTCAGCGCCAAGATCAATGGTTTGTCGTCATGCATCACATGTCCAGAAGGCCTGGTGTGGTGGTGTGGGGCGCAATTTCATTTGAAGCCAGATCACCTTTGGTCTTCATTACAGGCACTTTGACCAACGTTACGTTAACAAGGTCCTGCGACCAGCAGCCCCATCTTTCCTAAACACACACTCTGGTGCACCATCCCAACAGGTCAACGCTCATCCCTTCCCTTGGCTTCCCTCGAAGACACAGATACTGTGCCATGACCAGCCTCACCGCCAGACCGATCCTGACTGAAAATGTGTGGGATGCTATTGGACGTGCCATCAACGCTCCACCCAACCACAAAATCTGCAGGAACTTCGTGAGAATATTCAAGCTGCATGGGACGGTTTATGGCAGGACACCATTGGGAACCCTTTACAACTCTGGTATGTTGCGCTAGGAAACATGTGCTTTTACTTGCCACGTACTTAATTTAACTTAAATTTATATAATTTAGTGTTTAACATTAAACACAGTACATTATGTAAAATACTATGTATGTTATTATAATTAAACACTACAGCAAAAGGACAGTAACTCCAGATGTTTGTAAAGGCACAAACACAAACTCACCTGAGCCTCTCCTCATTCTCTTCCTTCATCCTTTGCTCCTCCTCCTCCTCCTCTCTCCTCAGCTCCTCTCGGAGGAGGCGCAGTCTCCTCTCTCGTTCCTCCACCGCCCTCCGTCTCTCCTCCTCTATCTGTCTCTCCGTTTCCCTCTCGTCCTCCCTCCTTCTCTCCTCCTGCTCTCTCTTCCGTTGCAGTCTTCTCTCCTCCTCCCTTTCCTTCTCCTCTTCTTTGCTGGCTTGCTCTCTGAGCAGACGCAAGGTAGATTTTTCTCTTTCTCCTCCATTCCTCTTTCCCTCTTCTCGTCCTTTCTCCATCTCTGCATGCTTTCTCTCCTCCCTTCTCTGGCTTTCCTCCCTCTCTTCCTCTCTCTCTTTCTGTTCCATTTTTCTTTTTCCCTCTGCTTCTTGCTTCCTTTTCTCCTCCTCTATCTTTTCCTCGTCCTCTTCCTTAGCAGGAGCGCTCCTGGTTAACCTCCCGCGGGCCGTCTCCGGTCTGGGCCAGAAGGGGGCGCTGTTGTTGCTGCTGCTGGTTTTGAGCCGCTCCTGCTGTGGGCTGGAGGGTCTGGAGTGGGCGGACGAGGACGGAGGGGAGGAAGGCTCGTCCAAGTGTGTGGTTCGCAGGCGCCTGCTGCTGAAAGGAGAAATAAAAGGAGCAATCATTGCATTTTGCATCTCTTACAGTCGTAGCCCACCTGAACTACTGTGTTGTGAATACCTTTCATATTTAACTTTACTGGGAATTAAGGCTGCACCACACATTTTGTTGATTTTCTAAGTGAAAAGAAGTTACAACATTGTACAGTATTTCCCCGCTAACCTTTTACTGTACAATTTACATTTATTTGCTGGGTTTCGCATATTTGCAAAATACAGTACTGTGTGAAATTCTTAGGCACCCAAGACACATTTTCAAAATCTATTTATTTGTGTAGTTTGTGTTTATTTGCTGAGAAAAGTGTTAATATTTGAACAAACAACATTTATAGAATATTAATTAATATATATATATATTGCCCTGCGATGGACTGGTGGCCCATCCAGGGTGTATCCTGCCTTCCGCCCGAAGACTGCTGGGATAGGCTCCAGCACCCCCTGCGACCCTGATGGAGAAGCGGCTTAGAAAATGGATGGATGGATGGATGGATATATATATATATATATATATATATATATATATATAGATGGTGAATTTCTGGATGTTGGTGTGTTTGTTTACCCATTTCCAAGTCTCTCCTCGAGGAAGCCCAGTATTATATGTAGTTAAAAAGCAGCTCCTGGTTTGACCAATCAGTGCTCAGTAAATTGAGCTCATGATGTAATTGATGATATTAACGAGTCTCAGTGGCGGCTGTGAAGGTGTCCAGGAAAAATATGGACCCAAGAAATTCTTGTTACTTTTTATTGTTTTTCTGTTCTATTCTATTGTCACTGCTGAGGTAAACTGTTTAAACATTTGCTTAGATGCCTAAAACTTTCGCACAGTACTGTATATATATATATATATAGTGTAAAATATAAACTGCACCATAACTTTTGCCCAGGCCACATTTTATATATGTATTTTTTCATACAAACATTTACTTACAACCATATGTCATCTGTAGCTTTGCAGTACTGATAATGCAGATGGTGCATCATCCATTATATTTATATGTACACACAACTGCCCAATATACCGTTTATTTACTTCAGTACTGATACTGAAAAGGGTGCAATATGCAAATGAACACTCTAAACAATCACAGTTCCAGACTAGTACTGCAGTCTGGACTTCAGTAAACTCTTTTGGGTTTACTTAAATCACTTTGGTCAAAATTCAGGCCAATCAGATTCACCAGTACGTTTAATACACTGCGAGGCGTGTGTGGAAATAAAACGGTATGTAGCTGCTGGAAGAAAACCTCGTATCTCCAAAATGGTAACTTTACAGGAGAAGGAAAAAACATACTTTATGTTTAATGTAAGTGAATGGATCCAGACGTTTTTCCAAGTCATTTTGGGTTGTTTCTTTTGGTCTATTCATCATGAAATTTACATACAATGGAAAGAGCAACATGTATTTTCAATTTATGCCACAAACTGAAAACATCAAACATGGAGATATGAGGTTTTCTTCCAACAACAGCAATCTAACATATATTTTTGTCTACAGTGTTCAGGCCTACTAAAGATACGTATATTTTTGCCCAATCCCATTTCACCCCTCGCCCCTACCACTGAGCCCTTACCCTCCATTTTGTGCTTTCACGTCTAGGGGTAGGGCGTCCCAATTTTTGTTGAGATGGGGGGTGGGGCGAAGCGTTTGGGCTACATGACGGAGGTTTTTCAGAGACTCACAGAGTTTTATGAGAAAAAAAATAATAAATAAGTGCCCCCTCTTTGAAGCGTATGATCCTTAAATGTAACTAAAGCCCAGCAGTGAGGAGCTGAACTTTACCCTCCTCTGCTGTCACTGCAGACGGGCAGGGTCGCCTACAGAGCAGGGCTGGTAGCTGTTAATTTTTTTATTTTTTTATTTGGGGGTTCCATTTTGTAGGGCAAGAGTTCAACCACCTAACTCAGTTCCAAGGGGTTAAGGTGACACTCGAAAACAAAGGGTAGGGTCTGTTAGCCTGTTAGCTGTCACTGAGCCACTGTCTTGCATAGTTTTTCTTTGATATTTCCCAGTCCTGATTTAGCAGCACAAACTATAACAGGTCTCACGAGTCTGCACCAGCACACAACAGCTGTGAGACCCATTTGGCTCTACAGTTGGAAAAGAGGCTACTGTGTCGTCAAATATTTGTGAGAAAGGAAATATGTTTGAGTCTAACCTGACTGCTCTCAGATCCCCCTCCACATCACTGTCTTCCACTCTCTCGTCCTTCTTCTTTTCATCCTGGAGAAACAGTATGAAAAAGTTTAAAGTATTAAGAGATTCAACATCCTACAAGGCCTAACTGGGATGTAACGGAAGTGACTTTGTGAATTCATATTCATATGGCATAACAAAGGCAGCTGAACATGCATACAGTTTATAGACCATAAAATACCTGAGAAAACTTAACAGAAATGGTAAAACCAGCCGATGCGGCCTAAATGAGTAGATTTTTGTATGTAGTTCCAGTAGGATGCAAAGGGAATATTTCAATATATGGATGAAGTCTTGATTTGGTAATGGTGATTTATCTTTGAAAATCCTTTCTAGTGCAGGTTTAGGTCTAAACATGAATGTTGAAGTGTAAAAACTGCCTATATGTACAGCTAGTTGAGGGCAGCATCTACAGCTGAGTGAGCTGATGGTAAACTCACCAGCGTTGCTGAAGGCTCAGCTGGAGAAAGCTCTGTCAGGTCTAGAATGTTCTCTGAAAACTTGGAGTGGAAACCCATCTGATTTAATATGAGAAGAACCACCATTAATTACAATGAATAAAACAATAAGTTTAAAATGCGGGTCAGGAACACTAACAGACAGCATGATCAACATTTTAGCGCTGTTGATGTAGGCTTTGTTCACTCAGCAGGTAAAAGTGGCCCAAAGTCTATCTTTTTCTTCATATGTGACATAGACAGGTGTCTGTGTGTCAGCGTGAACAGATAAACACACTGAATCTGACAGTTTCAATGCCAATTGGGACACTTTCATATGTGATACTGAAATCCAATGCATATCCGACTCAGTCTGAAGAGCCAGACGGGAAGTGATGCAACTTTTACATCAATCCAACTGGACATTCGTCATAATTTTGCCCTGCTGAGACTCATAAACTATGTATGTTTATGAGTCACTCATAAACTCATAAATTTAGGCTGATGTTTATGCACCAAAAAAATTAGATGGCACTTATTGCAACTGCTTCGTGTGACCGAACGCAGCCATAGGAGAACGATACTACAGCGACAAAAGTTTAAAGAATCCAAGGACATGAACCAAAGAAGTGGCCATAGCCAAATAATGCGCCCATTTTACAGTGAACATTCTGGGTGATGAACCCAGCTGGCAACCATTGGAACTTCATAATCACTCCTGTGATGCTGGTGATGATCCTCTGGGAGCGACTGGAGTTTGTTGGCGGTTGTGATTGTTTACCTCTGGATGAACCACATGAAGCATTGTTCTATTGCGCATGTGGGTCAGTTTAGGAGCTGATCTGCTCAAACTGATGTCGCATTCAGATCACATTTAAAAGATCTTGTGAACATTCATTCATTCATTCAACCTCATTAACTTAATCCAGAAATGGTCACAGTAGCACTTCGGAGAGCAGAGAATCCCAGATGACCCTGTCCCCTGCAACTTTCTTCAGCTCATTCCCAGGGACCCCCAGCCACTCCCGGTCCAAATTAGAGATGTAATCCCTCCAGCAGGTCCTAGGACGACCCCGGGTCTCGTTGCAGTAGACTGTGCCTGGTACTTCCCCCTCGGGAGGCGTCCAGGGGACATCCGGATCAGATGCCAGAACTACCTCAACTGGCTCCTCTCAATGGGGAGGAATAGCTGCTCTACTCTGAGCTCTTCCCAGATGACCGAGCACCTCTCCCTGTCTAGTAGAGTGTAGCCTGCCACCCTGCAAAGCTCATTTCCGCTGCTTGTATTCACAATCTCGTTCTTTCTACCCACAGCTCATGACCATAGGTGAGGGTCAGGATGTAGACTGACCAGTAAACAGAGAGCTTTGTGAACAGCCAAACAGAAAAATCTGATTTGTTGAGAAAATCAGATTTGGGCCACTTTTACCTGCTGTGTGAACAGAGCCTTAGTGTTTTAGTCTTATTGAACAAGTCTTAGATGTTACAATAGTAACCACTGTCCAGCAAGCAACAGCAACAGGTGCGCTTTGTGCAGAACGGATGAAAGTTTTTACCTTTACATCATCAGAACGGCAGGACACGTCTTCAATATGCTCACTGACCTCTGACTTCTGTAAAATCGGAAAAAATGACACTAAATTACTTCTCAAACAGAAACAGAAACTCTTCCTGTCCCTCAAATCTCCTGTAATGCAGTCTAACACAGCAGAGCAGTGAGGGTCTCTAACATGCAGCACAGCCATAAACTTGTTTAAGAAGCATCCTGACAGACATATGAAGCACAAAGCACAAGCAAGCAGGACAAATAAGACAGACAGACACACAGAACAGCTAGAACCATACAAAGAGCAAACAGTAGAAACAAGAAAGCAGGAGACGACTTTCTAATATTTGAAGAACAGTCCAGTCCAGTTGTGTCAGTACTTAAGTAAAGCCTAGTCTGGTCCGTTTTGTCCTGGATCTCTCAAATAATGTCTGGTTTGGTCCAGTTCACTAAAGTCTGGTCACCTATTGGTCATTTACATCTTCTGAACCAAAGGCTCTCGATGGTACTCACTTGTTTGTCCCATTGTTTCTGCTGTGTTGAAGTTGTGATAAAGAATTTAGAGCCTTAGCAAACGACACCGACAGAGAGGAATGAAAGGACGGATGAATGAATGGAAAACAGGGAAGGCTTGTGGGAGAGTCTGGCCAAATTTACACGATTTTCCCCTTAGCATAAACAGCCAATCAGCCAAGACATGCTTGCTTCTTTAGTTTTAGACTACAAGGCAGATGTAGCTAACAAGCAATGGAAGCTTACATAGAGCAATCAACCAGTCAGCAAATTGACATACTGTTCATACTACTCAAATTGACATAGTGGTTGGATAGTATAGCGGGTAACACCTCTGCCTTCTATGCTGTAGACTGATGTTCAATCCCCCACCAGGGAAAGCAACCTACACTATATCAATAAAAGGCCTTGGGCAAGACTCCTAACACCACCTTGGCCTACCTGTGTATAATGATGTAAGTCGCTCTGGATAAGAGCGTCAGCCAAATGTTGTAAATAACCTGAATCTTGTTTGTCCATGTTTTTAGATAACAGTAGGTCATACAGTGCCAGAACCACATAATAAAGTCAGTCTGAGATTACTTGATAACTCGTGCATGTAGTTAGCACCATGCTAACTGGTGCATACTATTAAAGTACAAGCATATCTAGGCTAATTAGATATCTTGTTTTCTTAGCAGTCGATACTTAAGCTACGTTCACGTTACAGGCTTTGTTGCTCAAATCCGACTTTCTGCTCAAATCCAATCTCTCCAACACGATGGTTCACACTCGTTTAGGTAAGCGATTCAAATCTATCATTACGGTGAAACGAACTGGCGTCCTGAAAGGACCCTCATGAGCCCATCCTACTCAGTAACGTCACGTGACTGAATCACTGCATCATCAGCACAAACTAACAAGCAGAACGAGCTTCGCTGAGAAGATCATTAACTCTGATCAGCTCTCAGCTTCATTACTAGATGCCAAGGTAATCGCTGAATGATGGTGATGTAGAAAAATAGCATATGAATTCCGATCTGAGCGTCACATTAAGGTCGCACATGCCACAAATCAGATAGGTATTCGATCCGAGGTATCCACATAAGAACATGGCTCAGGTCGGATTTGAAAACATCAGATCTGAGTCACGTTAGGGCAAAGGATCAGATTTGTGTGCACACATGTATTTGCCTCAGATAAATGGATTAAAATCCACCTCTAATCTGATTATTACAGCGTGAACATGTAATGTGAAAGCCAATCAGATGGTTATGTAACACACGTGACAGGATTGAATATAAGCGTCCATTACCTATTAGCTATGTTAGCCTTGTAGGACTAGTAGCAGTGGGTGGTATGGCCAAAACTTTGATTCCGGGATATCATTTTACTTTTTCATAAGAAACATTAACCCAAGTAAATCTGAAATATTTTTATTGTGCAAAATAGAAAAGCAAAACTTAACCATGCATAGATCAGGGGTGTCCAATATTAATGGCAAAGGGCCAGTGTGGCTGAAGGTTTTCACTCCAACAAGCTGAAGCACAGGTGATTCTACTTGATTAATCAGCTGGTCTCAGTCTTCAAACATTTCACCAGGTGACCTCTTGCTGGAGTAAAGACCAGCTGCTACACTGGCCATCTGCAGATAAGACTGGACACCCTGATAGAAGATAAATCTGCCAATATTGCCTTCACTGGGCCTGGAACTTCAATAAGGCTTTAGTTGGATTCTAATTCAGCAGCTTTTTATTCAAATTTTTCATTCCATCTTAAATGCAGCGACCAGTTGGGCACCTGTACAAGCACCTGAATGGAACTGCTCCACCATTTAAGGTGTAATGGGAAATTCAGACAAGAAGCCAACTTCAGCTTAAGTCATTTGGCAGTTATTTATGCTTAAAGACCAGCTGATCCACGCCCTGTTCATGCACAAGGACCTAAGACTGGAGGTGAAATACAAGAGCAGCAACTGCTGCGGTGGCTCTGTTCCAGGCTAAAGCTAACCCCAAAAGACCAGCTGTTCCTTTACATCCACTGCCTTGTACAACATGGACTACTTCAGATGAGATGGACTTGATAGCAGGAGGTTTTCGAGCTGTTCTCAATTTTATTGGAAACGTAATTGGAACATCCCTGACTCGGACACTCAAGGGGGTTAACATTAGTGTGGCTTGCCCTGTTTGTACCTGGGGAAGACTTTCAACCAGTGTACTGCCCACCACTACCTCATAGCTCTAATGCAAAAACTAAACAAGCAAACTTTGGACCCCAAACATGTCTTGGCTGATGAACTACATCTACATTCATCTCATTAACAGGGGAATAGAAGAACGGATGAAGGGATGAGTGGGATAGCATAAGCATGGTTCTCATAGTGGGCTACAGCAGCAGGTCAGCGTTTTCTCCATCTAAAGAGCATGGAGGACAAGAGGAGGCATGTACGCTATATGTCCAAAAGTTTGTAGACAGTGTTTCTTCTGAAATGAAGGGTATTAATAGGGGGTTTGCTGCTGTAACAGCCTCTACTCTTCTGGGGAGGCTTTACACTAGACATTGGAACTCGCGGAACATTAGTGAGGTCAGGTACTCATGTTGGAAGATCAGTTCTGGTTCATAACTCATCCCAAAGGTATTGAATGGAGCTCCACCTCTCCAGAGAACGCAGTTCTGCTTCACAGCCCAATGCTGTACCCTTCTAGCCCAGGCTTTCCATTGAGTACGGTGACCTTACTCTCCAGAGACTCTTTATAAGGGGTGTCTGGATACTTTTGGACATATAGTACATGTGGGTCAAGGGTCACACAGCGTCCACAGCACTGTGGCCTACCTCACTGGTGACCCGATCCCACTTCGGAACGACCTTCTTTCCAAGAGGGCCTTTCTCCAGGGATGAAGGCTGGAATTTCAACAGTTTTGGGCTCTCAAAACATTCAACCTCTTCATCCTCGCTCTCAGACGTTTTCTGACCGCTGCTGTCTGCAGTCCTGACCATTCGTGTAGTGATACTTTTAGGCTGTTCTTTGTTTTCAGGCTTCATCTTGTGGTATCCTTTCCCTAGATCATTGTCTTTCTCTCCATCTTTCTTTCTTTCTTTTTCATCACTTTCTGCTCCAGCCTTCTTCTCACCTCGATCACACTCTTCGTCTGAGCTTCTCACACATCTCTCCACCTCCTCTTCGCTCTTGATGTCCTCTCTTTCCAGCCACTCCTCTATCTCATCGCTCTCTTCCTTTTCTTTTTCACTTCCTTCCTTCCTTTCTTCTCGTTTATCCACAGCTATGTCTTCACGCTCCTTGCAGATCTTGATCACTTCATCACTCTCTCTCTCTTCCTCGTTTGCTTTTTCCTCCAAACTGTGGATGTATCTCTCTACCTCCTCCTCAGAGTCTTCATCTGCTCCTTTCAGTTCCTCATGGCTTCCCTCCTTTCTGTCTTTCCCGTCCTCCTCTTCAGGATGTTTAGCTCCTCGTTTAGACTTGTTTTGCTTTTCTTCAAATCTCTCAGGGATCTCATCGCTGTCAAAATTTTCCAAGTTTTTTGGCATTTCCCCGTCTTCTGTCTTTTGTCCTTCCTTTATCTCCTCTTGCTCTCCTTTGCTCTTATCCTCCTTTTTGGAATCTTCAGCCCCAGACTCATTGCCTTCACCAAATCTCTCAAGGATCTCATCACTCTCATCATTTTCTGAGTTTTCCATCATTTTCCCATCTTCTGTCTTTATTTCCTCCTTTATCTCCTCTTGTCCTTCCTTGCTCGTATGCTTTTCTTTGGAATTTTCAGCTCCAGGCACATCCTGACTTTCTCCAAATCTCTCAAGGATCTCCTCACTCTCATCTTTTTCCAAGTTTTCCAGCATTTTCCCATTTTCTGTCTTTCTTCCTTCCTTTATCTCCTCTTGTTCTCCCTTGCTCTTATCCTCTTCTTCGGGGTCTTCAGCTCCAGATTCATCCTGACCTTCTCCAAATCTTTCGAGGATCTCATTACTCTCATCTTTTTCTGAGTTTTCCAGCATTCCCCTATCTTCTTTTTTCCTTTGCTTTTTCTCTTCCTCTTCTTTACTCTCATTTTCCTCTTTGGAATCTTCAAATCCAGACTCTTCCTGCTTTTCGCTAAATCTCTCGAGGATCTCATCACTCTCATCTTTTTCTGAGTGTTCCGGTATTTTCCCATCTTCTGTCTTTCTTCCTTCCTTTATCTCCTCGTGTTCTCCTTTGCTCTTATCCTCCTCTTTGGAATCTTCAGCTCTAGACTCATCCATGTCTTCTCCGAATCTCTCAAGAATCTCATCACTCTCATCTTTTTCCGAGTTTTCTGGGATTTTCCCTTCTTCTGTCTTTCTTCCCTCCATTCTCTCCTCCTCTTCTCCCTCATTCTCATCCTCCTCTTGTGAATTTTTCCCTCTAGGCTCCTCTTTTTCTGCAAATCTTTCAACAATCTCATCCTCATCACTCTCATTTCTCTTTTTTCCTCCATCTATTTCATCCCCTTCTCCTTCCTCAGAGTCCACAGTATTTCTCTCTTCCCTGATCTCCTCCACTATCTCTTCATCACTGTCTTTCTTTTCTTCATCTACCTGTTCTTCCCCCTCCTCTGCTCCCAACTCCTTTTTGCCACTTGATCGGCCGCTGTCTTCGCCTCCCTCCTTTACCTTATTGTTGCTTTTCTCTGTTTTCTCTTCCTTCTGTGATTTTCCATCTTCCATCTCTTTCACATATTTGTCTTCCTCCCTCTCTCCACGCTCGTCCTCCTCCAGCTCATAACTATCTTTTCTCTCATCCCTTGTTTTTTCTTCATCGTCCTTCTCTTGATCGGGTAATTCGCCCTCTCTGCTACTGGGAGGGAAAACATCAGCGCTGCTGCAGTCTCTGCTGGCCCCTGGTGGCTTGGAAGAAGCGTGGCGCCCACGCAGGGAATCCTTACACAGAAAAACATTGGGCAAGAAGGAGGAAAGTGCAGAAAGAGAGAAAGAGGGAGAAAAAGACAGACATCCAGAACAAAAGGAGGTTGGAGTTTGGAGTTTAGAGTAGGATAAAAAGAGAGAAGAAAGGAGGCGAGGAAGATGGGAGGAGGGGGGTGAGGAGTGTTGGAAGACAATTTGAGACGCAGACACGATAGGAGCAAATACACTCACGCTTTTCAGAGAAGGTGGAACCCATCGAGAAAAAGAACAGGAACATCATTAGCAAACAAACAAACACAGAGAAACAAGACATTGTCAGACCAAGAGAAAGAAAGAGAAAAATTGAATGATAGTGGGATGAAAAGAACAGAACAGGAAAGGAAGAATAAGGTATAAGGGATAGAGTGAAGGTGGCATGTGAGTGAGAGGAGAAAGAAAAGAAAGGAAGAGAGGATGAAAGAAGAGGTGATAGAAGAGAAGGTAGATGAGAAGAGACGAGGAGAGATGAGCAGAGAAGAGAAGAGACGAGAAGAGGAGAGATGAGCAGAGTAGAAAAGAGAAGAAAAGAGAAGAGGAGAGCAGCGATGAGCAGACAAGTGGAAAAAAGAGAAGAAAAAAATGAGCAGAAAAGAAAAACAAAGAGAAGAGAAAAGAGAAGAAATGAGAAGAGCAGCAATGAGCATATAAAAGGAATGAAGAGAAGAGATGAGGAAAGATGAGCAGAGAAGAAAAACGAAGCAAAGAGCAGAGAAGAGAAGAGATGAGCAGAGAAGAGAAGAGATGAGATGAGCAGAGAAGATAGAGCAGAGCAGAGCAGAGAAGAGCAGAGAAGAGATGAGCAGAGAAGATAGAGCAGAGAAGAGCAGAGAAGAGAAGAGATGAGCAGAGAAGAGATGAGCAGAGAAGATAGAGCAGAGCAGAGCAGAGAAGAGCAGAGAAGAGAAGAGATGAGCAGAGAAGATAGAGCAGAGAAGAGCAGAGAAGAGAAGAGATGAGCAGAGAAGAGATGAGCAGAGAAGAGATGAGCAGAGAAGAGATGAGCAGAGAAGAGAAGAGGAGGAGAGGAGACAAGAGTTTAGACAGCGAAGCAGTAGCAGTGACAGTAGGAGGAGAGCAAGATGAGGAGGAGAACACAGTGACAGCCTGAACCGAACGACAGGTTCCAACAACACAACACCTACAACAACCAGTCAGAGCCGTAAACAGGCAGAGGGTCAGTTACGGGAGTGAGGAGCACACAGACACAGGAGTGAGACTCACTTTAGCACTTTAACCATCTTACACAGCACGTTAGTCCCAGGCTCGGCAGCAGGAAGCTGGATCTAATGCACACTTTAAATTATCCTCATATCATGCTTACAACTCTTACAACTATAATCATTAACTCTACATTTCACTAGAGGAAAATCAAACTACCAGTGTCTCTAATAAAACACTAAAAACAAGGTGGGTGTTTCTAATAAAGTGGCCAGTGAGTGGAAACCCAAGGTGGGTGTTTCTGATAAAGTGGCCAGTGAGTGGAAACCCGAGGTGGGTGTTTCTAATAAAGTGGCCAGTGAGTGGAAATACAAGGTGGGTGTTTCTAATAAAATGGCCAGTGAGTGGAAACCCAAGGTGGGTGTTTCTAATATAGTGGCCAGTGAGTGGAAATACGAGGTGGGTGTTTCTAATAAAGTGGCCAGTGAGTGGAAATATGAGGTGGTCTTTCTAATAAAGTGACCAGTGAGTGGAAATACAAGGTGGGTGTTTCTAATAAAGTGGCCAGTGAGTGGAAATATAAGGTGGGTGTTTCTAATAAAGTGGCCAGCTTGATATGATGACAGTAAAAGTAGTGATGATGAAGGTACCTGAGAAGGTGGTTCTGGACTGTGGTCTCCAGACAGAGCCAGATCCTGGAGCTCTGGTTCAGTTTTCTCCTCAGCAGGTCCAGTGCCACTCACCTCACTGTCCTGGACACATGGATGCAGCCCACAGACATATGCATGCGTACGCACACACACACACACACACACACAGGTGCACAGACAAACATATTTATGTGATTTGGTCCTCCATGCTGCCCAGTGTGTCGGTACACTGCCCGTCGAAAGAACGAGGACACCGATCTTTTTAAACTGTTTTAATGCAAATCAGCACATTTTGTTCGTCTGTAATTCTAACATATTCAAGACTGGGCAGGGGTCTGTCTCATAAAGCAGGGTTTCCTGCTTAGCCAGCTAACTCTAAGCTCAGTTCAGCTTAAGTGTTTCTGTATTTTCTGTTTCATGATGGTGGATCACTTTTCACCAGGATACATCACCATGGCAACTTACGCTGCACTCCTAACCTGCTCCAGGGCTGGAAAAGGTCTGATTTTCGGATCATACACAGCTCTTGGACCAATCACGGCAGAGCTTCAGGGACTGACAAAGGTGGATGCCTCCGGTCTATTTTTTGTTTATTGGTTTGTTAATGATATTTGCGGCATCGACCACTTTTCAAACTTGCTTCTCAATGTCTGTGTTTACATGCAAAGATTTTTGTCAATCCGACTGAAGACATTCCGACTACAGATTTAGACCGCGGTGTTTATGCTCACTCTATTCAACAAGCCGAAGGAAAATCGTCGCTTACATGCATGCTATAAGTAATCCGATGCAAAATGATGCGCATGGTGGAGAACCACTTAGAGGGAACGTTACCATGACAGCGAGCATCACGTGAGTCTAGTCAGAGTGAGATGAGCAGCAGTGAGCAGTGCTTGTGCTTTTAACTGCTTTAAAATTATGTCAAAAATGTGTGCCTATTACTCAGTAAGGCATGGGAACAAGATCCTAATGTGTGCCTATGACTTAGTAAGGCTTGGGAACAAGGTCCTAATGTATGTCTATGATTTAGTAAGGCATGGGAATGAGATCCTAATGTGTGACTATGACTTAGTAAGGCTTGGGAACAAGATCCTAATGTATGCCTAAGAATTAGTAAGGCATGGGAACAAGATCCTAATGTATGCCTATTGACAAGGGGTAGGAGCAAGACCATGCCTTATTAAGCTGTGATAAAAGCTTACTTATCTCACTCCCACGTCTTACTTAGTCGTGACCACGCATTAGGATCTCACTGCTATAGTAAGCTTATTAGTATTTTATTGAGTCAAATAATAATTTCAAAAGAAGTCATAGCGCCTCCAGACTTTTGACGGGCGGTGTATGTTTTCAAGAGATGCACAAACCCGTTACCTCGTACTGCAGCCCTCCTCCACCCAGAGCGTTCAGATCCAAATGCAGGTTCTGCAGCAGACGAGATGAACCTCGTAGACTCTATTCAAACATATGTGAAGAGTGAACAAACATGATAATATGACTACGGTTCTAAATTATATCACAACATGCTTCAGTGGTGGTTATGGTCAGTACTAGAACACTGAACAACCACAGGGACCACAAAAAGACAGATTTAGGTGATGTATAACTACGGACTGTGACTAACTGCTGAAAAACAACAAGTAGCTGATTTATTTATTCATTTCTGTATAAAAAATGAGTTTTTTTTAAAGGCACTACTGTTTCTGCTCCATCGTTCAAAGTCTTGTTCCAAATCTCAGAAAAACTCAATGCTGCCATACATCATGTGCTGTGCATCATAAGTGATATGTGATATGTTACCCAAATCACCCCTCCTTTACCTACAACCCCTGTAATGAAATCGGTAGATTATCGCAGCTCACTAAAGGGCAACAAAGGGAATGTAAGATGAAAATTACCAAGCAGTTTGTTATTCAGACACACCTCATGAACAGAATCCCTGTCCTGCTCTTCCTCCTCCACTTCATCGTCCTCCTGGTCCGAGTGAAATATGGGTGGCGAAAGAGACGGCCTCTCAACTGGTCGGCCTCTCAGCAAGCTGGAGCTTACACCAGACATGCCCTAACGCGCAAACACACACACACACACACACACACACACACACACACACACACACACCTTAACTCCTTTACACCTCAGTCAAAGCTGCTCACTAATGTTCACACAGTCATCCAGAAAAATGTGTCAACAAAGAAGAGCGCTCCTTAAGAGCACTCTTTTACCCCTAGTGGAGTCTTTATAGCGCGCTCTTTTACCCCTAGTGGAGTCTTTATAGCGCGCTCTTTTACCCCTAGTGGAGTCTTTATAGCGCACTCTTTTACCCCTAGTGGAGTGTTTATAGCGTGCTCTTTTACCCCTAGTGGAGTGTTTATAGCGCGCTCTTTTACCCCTAGTGGAGTCTTTATAGCGCGCTCTTTTACCCCTAGTGGAGTCTTTATAGCGCGCTCTTTTACCCCTAGTGGAGTGTTTATAGCGCGCTCTTTTACCCCTAGTGGAGTCTTTATAGCGCGCTCTTTTACCCCTAGTGGAGTGTTTATAGCGCGCTCTTTTACCCCTAGTGGAGTGTTTATAGCGCGCTCTTTTACCCCTAGTGGAGTCTTTATAGCGTGCTCTTTTACCCCTAGTGGAGTGTTTATAGCGCGCTCTTTTACCCCTGGTGGAGTCTTTATAGCGTGCTCTTTTACCCCTAGTGGAGTCTTTATAGCGTGCTCTTTTACCCCTAGTGGAGTGTTTATAGCGCGCTCTTTTACCCCTAGTGGAGTCTTTATAGCGCGCTCTTTTACCCCTAGTGGAGTCTTTATAGCGCGCTCTTTTACCCCTGGTGGAGTCTTTATAGCATGCTCTTTTACCCCTAGTGGAGTGTTTATAGCGCGCTCTTTTACCCCTAGTGGAGTGTTTATAGCGCGCTCTTTTACCCCTAGTGGAGTCTTTATAGTGCGCTCTTTTACCCCTGGTGGAGTCTTTATAGCGTGCTCTTTTACCCCTAGTGGAGTCTTTATAGTGCACTCTTTTACCCCTGGTGGAGTCTTTATAGTGTGCTCTTTTACCCCTAGTGGAGTCTTTATAGCGTGCTCTTTTACCCCTAGTGGAGTCTTTATAGTGTGCTCTTTTACCCCTAGTGGAGTCTTTATAGTGTGCTCTTTTACCCCTAGTGGAGTCTTTAAAGGCTGGAGTCCTGCAGAGGTGCCCAGGGAACCACGCAGTGCTGGAACCGGAGCATCACTCACACCTCGCAGAGGAGCCAGAGAGCCTAACGGGGCCAGAGGACCCAATGCCTGAGAGCGATGGAGAGAGAGATGGGGAGAGAGAGAGAGAGAGAGAGAGAGAGAGTGAGAGAGAGAGAGAGAGAGAGAGAGAGAGGGAGAGTGTGAGAGAGAGTGAGAGTGAGAGAGGAGAGAGAGAGAAGAGAGAGAAGAGGGAGAGAAGAGAGAGAGGAGAGAGAGAGAGAGAGCGAGAGAGAGAGAGAGAGAGAGAAAGAGAGAGAGAGCGAGAGAGCGAGAAAGAGAGAGAGCGAGAGAGCGAGAGAGGAGAGGGAGAGGTGAGAGAGAGAGAGAGAGAGAGAGACAGAGAGAGAGAGAGAGAGAGAGAGAGAGAGAGAGAGAGAGAGAGAGAGAGAGAGAGAGATACAGAGAGAGAGAGAAGAGAGAGAATGGGGTAGAGGAGAGAGAGGAGAGGGAGAGAAGAGAGAGAGGAGATGACGTGCACTTGAGTGATCAGATAATGGGGAAATCTGGGTCTACAGACAGTCAGACAGTAATCAGATTTCTGCTTTGCGACCAGCCAATTAACTCAGAGAAGACAACGTGACGTAAACACAAGATACACCCCAAGCGAAGGTCCGGAACTTGCGTCATGAATGTCAGCTCAAATAAAGTCCAGTTCAGTCACATTTCAATAACGTTTACTCTCAGTTTTCTCTTTTTAGATCACGTCATGTAAAATAACCTGACTCACTTTCTTCTCTGACTGCTGTTTCTCGCCTCGTCCCTCCCGTGCGGCGTCACTCAATCAAGTCTCAGTGCTCATCGTCATGCTCAGATCCGATTGGCTGACTGGCATCATGTGTGATATTTACGACGCATGCGATTGGTCTGTGATTCTCCTGGGCCGCTAAAGCTACCGTAAAGGCTAGAAAAGCTATACTGATTAAAACAGGACCACCCCGTCGAAAGTTTGTGAGAAAAACATGCCGCTATTTCGGCGTTAGAACGCTCCTCAACCAATCAGCTTGCGTGGCCAGACCTAATTGTTGTATAAGAATAAATAAACCATGACTGTGATGATTTTCTAGAGTATTAAATTAAGTTTGCATGAGTGCTACATCCTCAGCTCCCTCTCTTCCTACCTCTACTCGGCTTAGCCTCAGCGTCTCCATCCCCTCCGTTCCCTCTCTCTCCTTCTGCTGTGAAAGAGGGACCAGTGTGGAAGAGGGTGTGCGGGCATGTATGAGCTGAAAATGCTCTAAACAGTGACAGACTGGTGAAACTGCCCCGACGGCACCCTCTAGAGACTGCCAGTAGTTTTGCACGATTAAAGGATCAATGCCCAAAGCATTACCGCTGTCACTACTGCTGCTGTCTGCCGGCCTTTTTGCTCCTCTCCCTACCACTATCTCTCCATCACTGTATCTCTCCAGGCTTATGAGAGAAATTTTTTCTGACAGAGCCTTACAGAACCCAGGCTCCACGTTTGCTTCCTCCCTTTGAGTGTATTCATGATGGTCAGATGGCTCGGCTAGCAAGTCCCTGCTCAGGACTTCAACGACATCCTCCAGCATCTTTGATGAGTCTATAGAAGCAGCAAAAGGAGGTGTGGGCTGGACTGAGGGGGGAGAAGGGGCTGTGGTAGGTTGAGCCGTGGGGACAGAGGCCGATAAACATGGCATACAGCAGGCCGGGTGGGTTCGGAGCGGGCTGAGGGCCAGTCGGGTGGCATTAGACGAGTCCTGACCATCATCTGATCTCTCCTCTCCCTTTCTACTCTTTCTCTTACTCCTCTTCGCTGTACCTGCATCTGTAGCCTGATTATATGTGAACAAAACACACAACAGTGTCTGATTACAATGTTATGATGTCTGACTACATATTGTCTCAGAAGCTAAAATGGCCACAACTATTGGAATATGGTCAGCAAGGTTGGGCAGTATCTCTTGAAAACAATCAAACCATTTAGTTCAATTACACAAGGGGTCGGCATCATGGGACCCAGGAGCCCCATGCTGCTCTTTTACTGTCCTGTTGTGGCTCCATGGCAGAGTTCAATTAGTACATACTAAAAAATAAAAAATAGACTGCTGGTCGCTATAGCAACACAGACAACAGTCTCACTTGGCTAGTAGCTGCGAAAAGGCAAAGAGAGAGATTTAAGACGAGCATCAAGAATTTGGAGATGAATGGACTTATTTGTGTTTATAATCAATCCAGCTGGATTCCTGTTACGTTTAATCCACAATGAGAAACTGTCAAACACTAAAACGTCGCAAAGCTGAAGTCAGATTCTTGTTCGCCAGATTCTTCAAAATTTCCGGTTCCACCTTAAATAGTACAGCACTTAGCTACATTGTGGCACCTCAGGCACCACTTAAAATTGGAACTAGAAGCAGGCGAATAAGATGCTGACTTCGCCTCGTAAAAAGTCGAATATTGAGAGACATTTTACTGGAAATTGTTCTACTTTTGCGGAAAGTTTCCTGCCAGAGACGTGAGAAAAGCAGCTGTAGCTCAAAGCAAAGCAAAGTAAGTCTGTGCTTCTGTTTATTTAGTACTTTTTGGCCTACACTAGTACATCAGCACATACTGAGACAGATTTACAGCCAAGGTAGCAAATCGTTACTTCAATAAAATGGACATGAAATGCTGTGGCTCCCAAGGTGGCTTGGTTTTGGTTGAAATGGGACAAAAGGTAAGCGACAGCTCTTCTAACAAAAGAACATGTTGGATGCTGGGTAACTAAAGCACTGACACAAGTTTAGATGATAATGATTCCAATCTGAGGGAGTGTAGCTGAACAGCTGGCGCTGGAGGAACTGAAAGAGGAAACTAAACCTGTTCTGTGGTGTTCGATCGGCTAACTTAACATCAGCTGAGCAAGCAGACTACAAACCCAAGCAGTGGCAATCCTTGATTTTCTGACTAAGTTCATTTCGTCTACAGAAACGCACATTTTTATGTTTATTGGTTAAATTTAACATAAAAAA
Source organism: Pygocentrus nattereri (assembly GCF_015220715.1). NCBI lineage: Eukaryota > Metazoa > Chordata > Actinopteri > Characiformes > Serrasalmidae > Pygocentrus > Pygocentrus nattereri. The sequence goes on along the minus strand of NC_051227.1, from coordinate 6,844,553 downwards.
CATTTGTTTTTAATTTTCTCTAATACATCGTCGCTAAAGAAAAACACCTCCAAAATAGTAACTTTACTTAACTTTTAATGTAAGTTAATGTAAAGACTTTCATTTTTGTTTTATTTATTAGAGCTTATTTTCCATTAACAAAATAAAACATTTTCCTTTTTACAAATCTGAGTACGACTCTAAGCTTCATTTATTAGCTACATTAGCCCTGAAGCTCAACTGCAAAACCAAAGGATTCAGATGCCAAATTGACTTTGCAGTAAAAGGGGAAACTGCACATTAGATTTTCCCACAAAGTATCACTTTAACTCCAAAACAAGGAGGGATAATCTGACACAATGATTCAAACTCACTCCTGGTGCTTTCAGTCCCTCCTGCTCATTCTTCTTCTTCTCCTTTTTCTTTTCCTTCTTGTCTTTCTTCTTCTTCTTCTCCTTGTCCTTCTTGGCGGTGGTGGCGGCGGCGGTGGGGACGGAGCCTGAGGCGGTGGGCGCAGTCCTGTTGAATCGCGGCTGAGCGCGCTCCCGCTCCTGAGTCACCAGGTGGCGGTACTGCTCGTCACAGGGGTGGTCCCAGGTGGACTGACCGGTGGAGAAGTTGAAGTAGTACACGTCCCCAGTCACGTCCTGGCTGGAGAGGGGGGGAGAGGAGGGGGTCACACACACACCTCCATGTGCTTGACACAAACGTGCGTTCATTTACACACACAGAAAAAAACAAAAACAAAACAAATGTAACAAAACGTAAACAAAAACAACACAACGGCTGGATCTCCTTTGCCTCTAGTCTGCATCACTGTGAGTACTGTCTCAAGGCCAATTGATACTAGAGGTCTGACACCCCACCTGATGTGGTCCCACAAAGTATTTCTGGCTTTCTGCCACATACACACCTATGGACCACAGAGTGTACTGATGAAGTAAGAACCCGGCTCTGTTTAAACTGAGCGGCTGACAACTTATTTTCTTAACTAGAACCAGGCTGGTCAGCTGGCTAACAGACTAAAAGAGCCAACAGCCTAAACAGCTCCATCACTAATATCTTCTTCTTCTTCTTTCGGCTGCTCCCTTTAGGGGTCGCCACAGCGGATCATCTGCCTCCATCTTGCCCTATCCACTGCCTCCTCTACTTTTACACCAACCATCTCCATGTCCACCTTCACTACATCCATAAACCTTCTCTGAGGTCTACCTCTTCTCCTTCTACCCGGCAGCTCCATCTCCAACATTCTTTGACCAATATATCCACTATTCCTCCTCAACACATGTCCAAACCATCTCAACCTGGCCTCTCTGGCTTTATCTCCAAACTGCTCCACCTTCACTGTCCCTCTGATCTGCTCATTTCTAATCTTGTCCATCCTTGTCACTCCCAACGACAATCTCAGCATCTTCATCTCCGCCACCTCCAGCTCAGCCTCCTGTCTTTTAGTCAGAGCCACAGTCTCCAAACCATACATCATAGCAGGACGCACTACTGTCTTGTAAACCTTCCCTTTCACTCTTGCTGCTATCCTTCTGTCACACATCAGCCCTGACATCCGTCTCCACCCACTCCATCCTGCCTGCACCTTCTTCTTCACCTCTTTTCTACACTGTCCATTGCTCTGGATGGTTGACCCAAGATATTTGAAGTCATCCACCTTTACGACCTCTACTCCTTGCATCTTCACCTTTCCACCTGCCTCCCTCTCATTCACACACTTGTATTCCGTCTTGTCTCTACTGACCTTCATTCCTCTCCTCTCCAGTGCAAACCTCCACCTCTCCAGATTCTCTTCCACCTGCTCTCTACTCTCACCACAGATTACAATGTCATCTGCAAACATCATGGTCCATGGAGCCTCCTGCCTGACCTCATCTGTCAACCTGTCCATCACCATTGCAAACAAGAAGGGGCTCAAAGCTGATCCCTGATGTAACCCCACCTTCACCTCGAAACCATTTGTCACTCCAACTGCACACCTCACCACTGTCTCACTATCCTCATACATGTCCTGCACCACCCTAACATACTTTTCAGCTACACCTGACTTCCTCATACAGTACCACAGTTCCTCTCTTGGCACCCTATCATATGCCTTCTCTAGATCCACAAAGACACAATGTAGCTCCTTCTGACCTTCTCTGTACTTCTCTACCAACACTCTCAACGCAAAAACTGCATCTGTGGTGCTCTTTCTGGGCATGAAACCAAACTGCTGCTCACTGATCTGAACCTCTCGCCTTAGCCTTGCTTCAACAACTCTTACATGTAATTGAGGAAAATATTTGTACTCTTCTGAGTAATTTCACATTATTCAAGTACTTTTTTAATCCCACAAACGGGGAAATTCCACCTCCGCATTTAACCCATCCATGAAGTGAAACACCACATACACACTAGTGAATACATACACACTAGGGAGCAGTGAGCACACTTGCGTGGAGCGGTGGGCAGCCCTATCCATGGTGCCTGGGGAGCAGTTGGGGGTTAGGTGACTTGCTCAAGGACACCACAGTCATGGACTGTTGGCACTGGGGATCGAACCGGCGACCTTCCGGTCACAGGGCCAGTTCCTCCAACCTCCAGCCCACGACTGCCCCAACATCTGTACTGTCTTGGTATTCGTCAAACCTGCCTTGAGCTTTAGAACTTTATTTTAGACCAAAAAGATCCCAAAAAAAGAAGAAGAAAGCCTAAAAGTCTTAATTTTCCCATGCTGACAGATGCCACTCCAGTTGTATACATTACTCAGTACTTGACTTAATACTTTTGTACTTCTACTCAAGCTGCGTTCTGAGAAAGTACTTTTAACTATTACCTGAGTCATTATTTTACCTAATACCTATCAACACTTTTCCTTGAGTGTGGGTTTAGACTCTACGCACCTCTGGTCAAACCACACTGAATGACTTCCCATCTCAGCAAGTGAATTACACAGAAGCGTAGGAAAATGAGCAGACTTGCCCTTTAATTTTACACCTTGTCTACCTCTGCATAGGTATATAGTTGAATAATACATCAGCTGCTGCCCCTACGCTGCCTAAAGGACTCATTCTGCTGGGGTTTATTGATGTGAGCGTCAGGAGTGAAGAACTCGGCCTACCAAGGTTTCCATTCGGGGGGCAGCGGGGCAACGATACCCTCCCTGGCCAGCCAGAGGAGCTCCGGCTCCCGATCCGGATCAATGCCGATCTCTCTGGCGTATTCGTGGATCTCTGTGGGGAAAGAAGCACAGGGATGAAAAAAGGGACACACACTCTCACACACACTCACCTGACCATACAGAATGCAATTATGTTTTAAGATCATGTACTTAGTATGTAACTACACTCAAATAGCAAAGTAACACAGCAAGAACCCAGATTATAAGGTCTAATCTTCACTAAACTTCACAATTATGATTATTTCAGATTCATCGTAATTCTTCAAGTGTGCTTTTCTGTGCACTTTTCTGTGCACTAGATTTCGGAATAAAACACGCTGCAAGAGCAAAATCTGACCACTAGACGGGGAGGCTGGACGGAATACCTTGTTCAGAGGGGATATAGTTCTCATCATAATCCTCTTCTAGGATCAGCTGGTCTCCTATTTGGAGGGCAGCAGCATTCATGCTGACTGAAGGTGAACAAAAGAAACAAGGCAGGGTTGAAATCAATAACAAATATGAACCAGACACGTGTAGGTCCACGTGGTGCTTCTGGACAGTAGGTTTGTGTCATAGTCATGGTGACCCCTGGTTCCTATCACCACCACTGTAAAGACATCTGAACCATTTCACACCACACCACCCTGTTTACACAGCTCGAGCACTGAATTACTCAGAAATTTTGTAAAACCGGTGGAATTGCCCTTTAATCCTGTCAGTAAGCGGCAGCTACCTGGCTGTATTTCCACGGCAACGTTAGTGAGGAATATTCAACAAAACGTTTTTAATTTGAGCATTTTACAGCTAAAACTTGGGATTTTCTCTACTTCGTGTGAACGAATAGCAATAATGATCACCAACTGTATTAAAAACGTCTAGACGCTGAACTGTGAGATACTGCTGAAAAACTCATTTCACATCCCCGTTTTATGTAAATTTAGCGTTTTGTAATGTAATTTAGTGCTAATAAAGCACAATTACGTCGTTATTATCTCGTCTTATTAGTTAAACCCCATCAGAGAACCTCTAAAAAAACAATAAAGACTGAAGTTGGCTTCCTATTCTCCAGCTCCTTATTCGAATTGTTCCGTTCCACCTTAAACGGCGCAGCAGTTCCATTCTCAGCTCCGTGCGGAATGCGACTGCTGCGCCATTTAAGGTGGAACGGAACAATTCGAACAAGGAGCTGGATAACAGAAAGCTGCGTACGAAAAAAAAACAATAAAGTTTTAGTAAATTTAGCGAAAACACAATCACACACGAGCGCTCGGACACCCGGCTGGCCGCTTTTATGTCCAGTTTTACTCGCATTGCCATCACAGCTGAGCCGCTAACTGGCGAGAGGGGAAAAGTTAGCGTTAACGTTACCGCGTAGTTCACTTTACGAACCGTTTTCACCTTTTCCGTCCACAAAACGCCGCTCTTAGGCCTCCTTTTCAGGCAGAAAGGGTGTCAGAAACGAACCGTGTTCATTATGAGGAAAACAGCCGGTTTACAACCGCGAGCAGCTTCTGTTTGCAGACGGCTAATTAGCTAAGCTAAAGCTAAGCTAAGCTAAAGGTAACTTAGCTGTCAACAGAGCAAGCGCAGCAGGACGGAAACCATGGCAACCGCGGCTTAACCCTCCACACGCCCAACAGCACCGATTTTCACTTCTTTACGGTCTCATTTTCCCATTTTAAAGTGTTTTAAGGACAACCGCGGACCTCATTTAGCTTTGGGGAAAGGATATAAAATCATAAAGTCTAATTTTGCTTTAATATATATGGGTTTTATTACATAAAACTATGTATATTGATAGAAGGCCCCAATTTAAAATTTAAAGGTGAACTCCACTGATTTCTCCAAACCTCTGCATAATTAAAGGTTTAAGATGTAAAGAGAGTGGTTCGGAGCGGTTTGGTGTAAAACGCTCTGTTTTAGAGAAACTGGCAGACCCAGAGCTGTTCACAGTGGTGGTGATAGGAACCAGACGTCCACCTCTAAAAGCTCCCTCCCAGTGGTTGTGAATTCACTGACTGGTGTATTTATGAGAGTTTTGTGATACATTTGTGGTATAAAGTCTATTTAAGTCCCATTCATGGCATAAAATAGCAATCAAAAAGTCAAGGTAACATAAATGCCCCACTATTTTTCCATCATCAACATTTCGTATAAACTCAGAAGACTCGCGTAGGTTCTCTGGTGGTTCTGGAGGGTAAATAAAATGGTTATATTTGTGTTGTCATCACGGCGACACCTGATTCCCATCACCACCACCATAAAGATGTCTGAACCATTTCACAGCAAACCGCTCTGAATCTCTCTGTTTACAGCTCACACACTGTTATAAGGAAATTTAGGAATTCCCATTTAAATGATATTAGTTTTGTATAATTTTGGAAAAAAATCTAAGATTAGAAGTGATTTGGCATAAATGACACAGTTTTACAGTAAGTGGACATCGTTCTTAAGCATTCTTGTCCTTAATCCTGGCATTAAACATGTCAGGAACGAAAGAAAGAATACTGAAGAAAGAAAACTGCTAAATTCCAAGAATTCCATTTTTTTGTATTCGGCAAGTCAGACTACACTCAAAATGACTTACTACACCTCAGTATGTTGTTAGCATGGGCTGCTGGGATATGCAGTTTTAGTTTATACATACATATGTATGCATGCATGCGCGTGTGTATATACACACACACACACACACACACACAAAAGTTCTTCAAGGGTTCTTTTGTAAAGAACAATGGTTCTATATACATTCATGAATTTGTATGCTCACATGATTCTTCGCATGGTGAGACCGTTCTTGAGATTGGTGGAGAACGTGTTGTATATGGTTCTTCTGTTTCAATCTCAAGTTTGCACCAATAGAAGAATCGTGTTTGGTCCTTTATAGAACCATATACACCATTCTGGTTCGCTGAGTGTTCGTGGTTCTACACAGAACCACTGCCTTCACTAAAGAACCCTTGAAGAACCATCTTTTTCAAGGACGTAGACTAAACACACATAAGTACAATTACAAAAGCGAGAAACTAACGTCTACCTGACGTCTCCCACTTCAAAACAGTCAGAAACAGAACTTCACAGACTCGGTCGAACGCCCAGCGTCGTTTACGATGTGCTTTTTATTATCATACAGTATCCAACCGAATGAAAACTATCGTGATGTTTCATCTTCCTAAATCAGAAAAACCCTCGAGAACGGCCAAAAGCAAAGTACATAAGCATTAAATTAAAAACGAAGAAATAAATACCAGTGTAAAATCAGATAATAAAAAAACGAAGAAGTAGAAAACAGAAGCGAGAAACGCTCGACAGGAGTTCAGCCGCTTGATCAGCGGAGATTCACTGTGGTCCCACGGCACCGTGGAGGAGAGATCGTCGAACAGGAAATCGCAGTCAAGTCGGTGGCTCTCGTGGACAGCAGCTGTTAATCCGTCTCCATCTAATCCAGCTGTGAAGAGAAGCGCAGATGCTCACTGGCTGGACATTGTGACACGGATTAGAGGAATTTTTTGGCCAAACAAGCCAACGCTGAGAATAAACAGCCGCCAATGAGCATCATGCTAATGAGCCATGCTAACTGGTTCTTAGCCATGTTGGCTTTTGCCTTTAAACCAGTTTCACTGTGAGTGAAGAGCCTCCACTGAGCACCTACTGTGGTCAGGGATTAAGTGCGTCCACCACTGGTCAGCACGGTTTACTCTGATCTGTGAAGACGAATGGACTGGAGTTCAGCCAGTATAGTGAATATCCAAAGTTGGTTCTTCAAGGGTTCTTTAGTCTCCATATTGAACCATGAACGCTCAAAGAACCATCTGCCTGCTTAAATGGTTCTCTGCATGGCGAACTGGCCATTTCAGATTGATGGAGAATGTGTATCTGTGCTATATAGAACCAAAGGGTTCTGCTGTCAAGCTTTTAACAAGAACCCCTTTGGTGCCGCATAGGACCATAACCACATCCTCCATCAATCTGAAGAACCATTTCACCAGCATGCAAATGGTTCTTTGAGTCTTCATGGTTCTATATAGATGGAGAATGTGCCGTATGTGGTTCTATATAGCACCAAAAGGGTTCTGCCATCACACTAGTAACAACAGAGGAACCCTTTTAGTGCTACATAGACCCATAAACACATTATCCACCGATCAGAAGAACCATTTCAACATTAAGCATGCAAATGGTTCTTTGAGTCTTCACGGTTCTATATAGATGGAGAATGTGCTGCATATGGTTCTGTATAGTTCCATAAGGGTTCTGCTGGCAAGCTTGTAACAACCGAAGAACCCTTTTGTGCTACACAGAACCATAAACACATCGAATGATCTGAAGAAGCATTTCACTCTTACAAAGAACCCTTTAAGCATGCAAATGGGTATTTAAAGACAGAACCACTGTCTTTAACAAAGAACCCTTGAAGAACCATCTTTTTTAGGAGTGTAGCTGACCAGCCGAGGCATGTTTGCTTCTGTAGTTATGCACTGGAGCTACAAGGGTAACATAGCTAACAAGTAATGTGGGGTTTCCGGCACTGCAGCTCAGTTTTGTGACACCTAGTGGTTTGTGGAGGTACTGCAGGGGCGTTTGTGATGGAAACGTCAATTAAACCTTAAAACAAAATCAATACAGCGCTCTCTTGCGACCTCGTAAGCACAAAATGTGCACGGACGTTCATTTTCATTCAACCTAAATCCGCTCAGAAGTTCCTGAACTAATCACATCTTGATGAATGCTGTTATAACTGAAAGCTATCGGGCTGAACTATGTTTCATGGATAAAACTGTTTACGCAAATTAACTTTGTGCCACTGTATGTTTGGTACAGGTTCCTTATCAATGTATGAAGCAAGCTACACATACAAGCCTGGCCGCAGCATCATCCATCCATCCATCCATTTTTTTGTAAGCCGCTTCTCCGTCAGGGTCGCGGGGGGTGCTGGAGCCTATCCCAGCAATCTTCGGGCGGAAGGCAGGATACACCCTGGACAGGTCGCCAGGCCGCAGCATCATTTAGTTCAAAATTACTGCTTAATTTAAAATGTTAGCCCACGTAAAAGCCCAAGAGGTCACTTCGGTTGGGAACCACTAAACTAAACGAAGCTTACATCCACATTTAGCATGGTGCTAACTGCATGTGGAGCTGTTCAGTATCTCTTATATACTTGATTATGTGGCTTCTGACACTGTATGATACACTATTATCTACAAATATGGACAAAGTACAGCGCAAATTGGTGGGAGTAGCTTCCATTGCTTGTTAGCGACATTAGCCCCGAAGCCCCAGTGCTAAAGCTAAAGAAACTTCAGACACCAAATACATTTGGCATTTTAAGGAAGGTGGGAAGTGTAAATAGTAGCATAACTGGCCTAAACTCTTGCCCATTCAGCTTGAATTAAGATTAAGATCATTAAGATTTACAGTCGCAAAAGTTGGAACAGCCCTGGTTACATTCCACATTTTGTTGATTTTCTGACTGAACATCTTCTGTAGAGAACACACTTCTGCACATTTTACTGCACAGCGTCTATTTTTTTGATGAATTTAACTTACAGGAAAAACTAAATCTAAAATGTGTTGTACTTTTGCACAGGCTGCATTTCACATTTGATCCCCCCACCTAAATATGTTAAATTCAGCAGTAATTGTGCACTAAAACTGCAGAACTGTGTTCTCTGTAAACAATGTGTTGCCTTATTTACATATCAAGCTGGAAATCAACCAAAAAAGTGCCATTTGATGGAGTCAGTGAAGGAAACTGTGCTTACAAACATGACACGAATGCATACAGCAACAAATCAAATAAGAGACAGGTAGCTGATGAATTCACTCCTTCAGCCCAAACACATGTTCCATAATTTCCAAATTTGATCTGATGTTGAAAAGAACATAAAAAAAACCCAAAAAACAAAAAGAAATAAATCATAAATCAATAACAGCTTGAGCACTTCAAGCAAATGCCTATTTATTGGTCTCCAAATGTATCAAAATGCATCGTTTGTCTTGCGGCAAACAGCTAGATTTCACCTTTAAGGCTTTCCATTGACACACACACACACACACACATTTTATATATGTATATACACACTACATGGACAAAAGTATTGGGACACACCTCTTAATCATTGAATTCAGAACATTACCCACCTGACTGCACTGTGCCAGCTGTAGAGTAGAGGTGGAGGAGGGATGATGATATGGGGCTGTTTTTCATGGGTTGTTCTAGAACCCTTAGTTCCAGTGAAGGGAATCTTAATGCTTCTATAGTTTGGGGAAGAACCTTTTCTGTTCCAGTATGACTGAGACCCAGTGACCAAAGCAGCTCCATAAAGTCATGGCTGGGTGTGGAAGAACTTGACTGGCCCTCACAGAGCCCTGACCTCAACCCCATCCAACACCTTTGGGATGAACTAGCACAGAGATTCTGGATGAATGGACAAAAACTTCCACAGACACTCTCCAAAATCTTGTAGAAGCTTCCCAGAAGAGTGGAAACTGTAAAGGGGGACCAACTCCATATTGATGCCTAGATTTAGAATGGGATTCATAAAAGCTACTGTAGGTGTCCCAATACTTTTAGCCATACAATGTGTGTATGTATGTATATATATATATATATATATATATATATATATATATATATATATATATATATATATGTGTGTGCACACAGTAATAGTTTTTCTTTATTCAAGAATACTAAAAGCAAATCATATTCTTTCATTTAAGAAAATGCTTTTTTTTGGACTGTATTAATTAATATTTCTCTTAATGAAATTCATGTCATCACATGCAGTTCAAGTAGGCTCTGTTATTTTGTTATTTTTGTTTTGTTATTTTTTTCATGAGCTCAAGCTGTTTTCAGGGTACAGAAGAAAAAGACTTTTGTATCAACTTAATAAATAATGGAAATAAATTAGTAAATACCTTTAAGCTTGGGCAAAAATCTGAAACTGGTTATTTAACAAAGTCAAGTTCCATTTACGAAAAAATAAAAGTTTGCTGGTTCTGTAATTCATTTATACTGCATTATTTTCATTCAACAGACCTACGTTTTACATCAGCAATCATAATTTGAATTATATATGAATTAACCCCTCCCTACCTTACGGTATCGTGCCAATCACAAAGCTCAAGTCCTTTTTTGTCTTAAAGGGGAATTCCATTGATGTTTCTACAGTCTTTACCGTGGTGGTGATGGGAACCAGGGGTCGCCATGACGACAACACAAATACAGACATTTTATTTACTATCTAGAACCACCAGAGAACCTACATGAGTCTTCTGAGTTAATATGGGACGATGATGATGGTAAAATAGTGGAAAATCTAAAATTAATAAGTTTTCTTTGGGGACTATTTTGCCTCACAACGCCTTACATATTACGCATCCCTCCACCAAATTATATTTTTGGCCAAAACGTTACTGTAAACCTACTGTAACGCAGTCTCTCAGACATCAGGCAGTGTATTCTCAACCAGGGAAGGTATTTAAAGTTGGACATGCTGAGATTTTAAGCAGCATATGTGACGTGAACAATGATGTCGTGCAAAACGATTTGCCTTTTTGCATTAAATCTTCAAGAGAATGTGTCAAAACATACTATAATCAGGCTAAAGACAACAATACATAGATATAACTGACATATCAGACCACTGATGTAGGCCTACACCCTCTCTCTGCTATTTTGTCTGGACGAACTTTATGCAAATGAACCAGTGACCAATCAGATAGGCGCAGTAAGTGACGGTGTCCCATAGTAACATAGCAGGACTCAACACTGGAATACACACTAAGCGGGAAATATAGCAGTTTAAAAACATTATTGGGCTATATTCTCATTTTTGAGATTCAAAGCAATATAATCGATATAATAATAAGTTGCTATGGGGGTCAAAACAGGCCTATAACTCTGCATGCGTTTTAGTGATGCACCCCCAAAGCATCCAACAGTTGTCAAGGAAGCAGTCTGGCTCACTGGAGGTTTTAATAATATAGAAACAAAATATATAAATATCCAAAAAAATACACTCCAAAACAAGAACACCCGGGTCTTTGCTTTCAGAACTTATTATTAGGGGTCCAAGCACAAAGTAGACTACGGTGCACAGGCTCAGCCCAATCGGCCTGACGGTGGCGCTACAGCAAAGCTTTGTACGTTTAAGGCTGGCGTACCATTTGTTTTGTACCGTATGTCATAGAGACAAAAGTCCTTCTTCTCCCGATTACTGATGCCATGGCACACAGAACAGCTATTTTGTCCATGTTAATAATCTCAATAGATTTTAAAGTAATTTACATTTTATGCAAATTTTTAGAGCGCGAACTTGTCCCTGAGTCTTTGCACAATCTGCACAAATCTGTTCTCGTTAGAAGCCGAAGAAGCGGATCTGTAATAAATTACCAAAAAAATGGAATTTCATCACTGCGTATCGTGGTTGGAGCTCAAATTTCAATCATCATGTATATACAGCTCTAACAGAGAAACGCATTGGCCGACTGTTACGAGAATTCACAGGCGTGTACGCTGTGGCAGTCATAAACTATCTTCAGAGTTTGGTGCAACTGCATCGCTAGGTGGTGCTATAACAAGCAAAAAAAGCGTTACGCAACCAAAAGTCGTCCGATTTCCATGAAAACTGGCTTGTTGCTACAATGTGCTGTCCTGGATCAGGATCTATGAGACTGATATCATATTCAAAAACACATAGCTGCCATCTGCCGATCAGATTATCAATGTTGGGCGAACTTGCAAGCAAGCTTGGACCCCACAAATTGCCGCCTGTGGCTATATTTATTATTATTTATTATTATTATTATTATTATTATTATTATGGGCAGTCTGGAGGTACTACAGCACCAGATCATAACCATTTCATGTAATACTGCCTGTGTGGGAGCTTTTAAGGGTGGACGTCTGGTTCCCATCACCACCACTGTGAACAATTCAGACTGTTTTCATACCAAGCCACTCCAAATGACCATTTATATCGCTGCCATTTAACTGTACGGAAACTTTGAAAGTGTTGGTGGAATTCCCCTTCAAATCCAGTGCTCATCAGTGTTATACAGAGGAGCCAGTTCAGTATAAAACAATGATGTTAATCCAAGTTAAAATCAGAGAGAACACTGCAAGAAATATTGTGCATTCAGTCCACCGAAAAACAAGAATTGCAAGGATGAACCAACAGTTCTTAGTACGGTCTGTTTTGGCCGTGTTGTGCAGTAGATAAATGTGAGTACAGTGAAATCAGAACCTTACAGAGTATTATTTGTGAATATGCGAGGTTATTTGCTATAAAGGCAGCTTAAGTTGGGACTTGTTCACCAAGCGAAAGCTTCCTTAAAGGGGCATTCCGGCCTTTTTAGCACAGCACTGTAACCCTCAGCATCATCAGTTTAATGTAATTTATAATTTTGCATCATTCCCCACTGACTCGTGTTCTCCTTCATCGATATTCTCTCACTACGACACCGAGCCTAGCAGGAAAATGCATTAAACAACCCTGTGGTGCCACCAAATCTTAACTGCTAGCCTGGCCGCTGACCTAATAAACACACCCAAAGCTAGCATTGGTGCAACTTTTGCCTCGGTCAACTTGCAAAATCATGAAGAACATAGTAATTCTGTCTATGATCGCCACAAAATGGGTGCCAGAGATTTTTTACATTTAATTTAATTTAATTTGATCTTTTTAGCCAGAAAAAAGAAGCCAAACTGAGGTAAAGTATCAAGATAGCCGGGTAGCTACATTGCTAACTTTAACTTTTAGCCTGTATTCCTCATCTGAGTCAATTCTGCCGCTTGATTAATGCATTCTCTCCACCGAAATGATGAAGACTACAGTCCGGCTACAAGACAGCAATTAATGTTAATCTTCTCTGCTTCACTAGCTAAAAAAAATCAATACAAATTAATTAATTTAAATACAGAACAGGAATTCAAACACAGAAACCTCCTCCTACTTCCTAATGCATCATCAGGAGGGGCTTTTATTAGTCTTTAAATGGGAAAACCGCACTCTAGAGTCTATGTTGGCGCCACTGTAGCATGTTCAGCATGTTTACCAGACGTAGCAACAGTTAACGCTTCATTTTGGCCGGAGAGCCCCTTTAAGAACGTGGTCTACCAAATAAAACAAATTCAGGCCACAAGACAACTGCAAGCACTGTTCTTAGCTACTTTTTGACACTAGACATGTCTTGGTCAAATGATTAAATGTGGTGTAAGTGGATGATTGGGTAAAATTGTTCATCTGCCATCTTAAAACCCTCAAGCGGCAAAAACAGACCCAGACTGAGAAAAACCAAGCATCTCACAAGGCGCTGAGATGGTAATACTGATAGCAGTAGTGGACTTGGTGACTCGTGTACATGGTTACCATTAATACTTGAAAGCTGAACCTCTTACTCTGTGACATTTCAACATGCAGTTCCCTGAATTAAGTCTCAAGTACACAATTACGAGCATGTGAAGGCATTACCAACCACTGAAGTTTGGTGGTGTACTTTCTTCTTCTGTCTTGTTAAGCAAAATAAAAATATTAAAACTGCTACATTCAGTCAGTTAGGAAATTTCCCAAGGCGCTCGACAGCATTTTTTTTTTTTAGTCACTCAAATCAGCACCGCCGATCTAACCTGACCGAAAACATTGTTTTATCGTTGGATAAGATCAAAGTGGCCCATAATCTATATTCCTTCACTGAAATGCCAAAAATTGCTGACAGACAGATGTTAAAGGACAAGTTGACCAAACTTTCACTTGACCCTGCCTTAAAAGGTACAATAAGTAATAAGTTTTGTGACAGCGCAACAAAGATCAACTACACTCAGCAGGTTAGGAACGTTACAGTGAACTGACGTGACACTACAGATGTGCACCATGCCGTTCTTTTCTACAGTAGTTTGAAGGACTATGCACGCGAGTTCGTAATCTGATGACCTGACAAGCCAAGCAAATGTACAAGTATTACTTACTGCACCATTTCAGGGAAGGTACTCAAGAAGAACAGCGAAACAATCAGTGACTGTGTGCTAAAACAACCTGAACTAAACTAAAAGTGAGATAAAATGGCTTAAGAATCAGGCTATGTAGCCTGTTGAACAACTCAGCCTCCCTCCAAAGGCAAGACGGCAATTGTGAAACTGCGTTTTCCCACCAGGAAGTCTGGTCCAACAGAGTGCGGTTACAAATCTGAACCGGGGTCATCCGACTGATGACATTTGACCCGTACATCCTTACATTCCAGCTCGGGACACTTGTACCCCCTAACCAGAAAGGTAATCAAATTCAACACGGACACTCAGGTAAGGTGCTGCTCACTTGGCAGTGGAAATGACAATGATTTGTAACCATACCGTACCACACCGCATGGTGGGAAAAACGGAATTTGAAAAAATGGATAAACTGTTCCTTTAACAAAAGTGGCACTTTGGTATTCATTCCCGCCACAAGACAATACTGCAATAGGGCATAGGCACTCGTAGAGCCTCTGCCTGCAATAGGTCATAAATAAGCCCATGGCACACTAACTGACATGCACCCATTAACCCAGAGTTCGCTGGGTTTGTTGCAAGCTCTCAAGGATATTCTAGCCCTTTCACACTCATCAGTTTATTTTTCCCTGAACATTCAAATTCGCAAGCATTAGGACATCCGGGTTTGCTGTAGCAAGCTGGGTCAGTGCGCACTGGTTCCTTGAAGCGGTCAGTAACGCACTTGTCGATACTGGCCGTGGAAGAATTTACCACACTATGCAGGCTTTATTCCCTCCAGGTGTCAAGCCTGCGTACGCGGACCCTCTGCTTGTAGTGGTACTCCTTCAGGTGCTCCTTGAGTGCGTTGGGAATGGGCAAGGCGGTGATGCCATCATAAGTGGTGCAGCTGCTGATCACTGCCCGGCAGATGTGCTGGAGGCTGAATGGCTGCATGCGGTAGATGGGGTTGGATAGCAGTGGCTCAAAGAACATGCAGGAGTTGGGATCCTTGTAGTGCTCCAGGAGCCCTGTGACCGTGGGTGCGTGGAACACACTGGGGTCATGCACATCGAAGCTGAAGTTGTGGTTCCATTGCTCGATGCGGGCATGTAGTGAGCGGCCGTAGCGCCGGAAGCTGACTGAGAACAGGTAGTCTTCCTGGGCAGAGTCCCGTAGAAGGAAGGTACCCTCGGGTTTACCTTCCAGGAGTGTCTCGGCCTCGTAGCGGTCCATCACGCCCCAGTAGCATGGTAGGTTTGTAATCTCCAGCAGGTCCGGCACCAGGCAGTGAATGTAGTCAATCTGAGTGTGGATGCGATGCTGGGCATCCTGGGATTCGGTGTGATCTGTTTGAACCGAGGAACCTCTCGTCAAGGAATGGGGAGACGAGGAGGAAGAAGAGTCTGAATCTGGATGGGATTCAGTGGAGAATGAGGGCACAGAGGAAGCAGAAGCAGCAGCAACCTCATCAAGAGTGTCCAAGCAGCTTTGCAGAAGAAGCTGATGCTGTTGCTGCTGCCTCTGCAGCATCTGCTGCTGTTGCTGGAGAGTGGCACGGTCATCCCCCGCCAACTCGTTCATCCCATGTGCCAACTTGGGACCCAGCTTGTACAGTGGGTTGATCTGAGCAGTCACCTCAAATGTGTGGATCTGGGCATTGGGTGGTGGGTCGACTCCTTGCTCTATGCTTATTCTCCTTCTTTCCCGCAAGCGGTCGTCCTCATCCTCGACCACAGGAGCAGCTGAAGCACCAGCAGCAGCAGCAGCAGCAGCAGCAATGCTGGTGGATGAGGATGCTCTAGTTGTGGCTCCAGCAAGGGATTCCAGGACAGGCGGCTGGGAGATGGGAGCCGTGTGCTGCTTGATGAGGTACCACTTCTGAGCAAGGTCCGAACCAGCTGGGAATGGGCAACTGTCCAGCATCAGCTCACTCAAATGGATCTTCCTCCGGGATGAGGATGTGGAAGGAGATGCTGAGAGACCCTGTGCAGAAGCACAAGCTCCACTGTGGGACTTGATGGGAAAGCACTGGCCTACAGCATCTTGGATCTTCTGCCTGAGGGTGCGACTACTGCTGGAAGACTTGCTGCTGGTCTCAGAAACTGGCTGGTCTGTACTGGGGGAGTTTGAAACTGGCCTGGCAGAGGCTCTCTCAGGCAGCAAAGAACTCGATGAGCCAAGAACCTGCCTCCAGCGGCGTTCACGTACGGGAGACGATGAGTTTCCATTTCCAGACTCCAGCCTATTTAAGAAGTCCCCATATTCAAACCCATCACTAACCGGTCGCTCAGATGCTGGCTCATGGGCCATGTGGCCTTTCCTCTTCCCTCTGCCTCCTTTCCTCCTTCCTCCATCCTGTCGTTCTTCGGAGCGGCTCTGGCGGGCCTTGGGACGGGCGCCCCGCTCTCTTTCTTTCCCACGATCCCCTCCCTCTGTCGACATGACTATCTGGAAATTTGGGACAAATGTAATTGCAATCCGAGACTCTTCAAAGGAGGTCAGGATTGATATCAGCGAGGCGCAACTGGATGTCAGCTGTCGGTCCAGCAGTCAACGCTAACATTCCAACAAAAGGAAGGAAGACCAATCAAATTAAAATGCTGACCAGCACCATCAACTGCTGGAGACATCCCAACACAACCAAAAAGAGTCACAGTACATTTTCTTAAAAAGTTCCAAGACTGAAGGAGCAATCTTGGTCTTCGGAGTCCAAGGTGGCAGGCTACCAAGTCCAGTTGGTAATGCAGCACTCCATGCAACTTTTTCCTTCACAAAAGTTGATATTTTCTATCTATAGGGCTGAAAATACAAACACAATTAGGTTAACCAGTACATAAATACATCAAACTAAGTTCTGTTTTGTAGGTTGAGGTCGCACTCAGTCTGTGCCCACTTTAAAACTAGGGCTTCTATTACAACCATGTGATAAAAGTATCATACAAATGGTTCAAACTAGTTCAAATCAATTTCATCATTGATGATCGACTTATTAAATAACACCTTCATAAACTTAAAGAGGGAATCCCTCAAAAGAAATCTGCATAATTACATGGTTAAAGTGTAAACAAAGTAGTTCAGAGCAGTTTGGTGTGAAAACCTCCATTCTAGAGAAAATTACATCACAGTTGTTCATAGTGGTGGTGATAGGAACCAGACGTCCACCTCTAAAAGCTCCCTCACATACAGTTATTACGTGAAAACATTAGAAATACTCTGCCTAACGTCTGACATATTGTTTTACTGTAGTTCGGAAGGAGGGTTTTAGCCTAAAACATATTTTTAAAATATTTATTCAGGACGGAGAGGCACATGCCAAACCTCTACAATGAAGCATTTCACATCAATCCACTCTGAATGGCATAGGGAACATTTCAACGATTCATCATCATCATCATTCTCAGTAAACATGGAGATTTAACATGTTTAAATCAGTAAAATGTCCCTTTAAGGTGTTCAGTCTGTTATTATGAGCACACATTTCACATTTACGTTCACTGTTTGTTAGAAAACCATCACTTTTCCGCTTCCAACGTGAACATTTTTTAATAAAACAGGTCCACAACGCCTGCCTTCAGCTGTTACATCAGCTTCTTGTTCGAATTTCTCCGTTCCTCCTTAAATGGTGCAGCCGTTACAGTCTGGCGCCTCGGGCGTTATTATTACAGCTGCGGCAGCATTTAAGGTGGAACGGGAAGATTCGAACAAGAAGCCGGCGAATAGGAAGCCAAGTTCAGCCTCATACGATCAATGACAAGTCTTAATACATCCTCGCGGAATTTTATGAGCTTATAACGTCTCCTGGTTTTAAAAACGAGCAAAATAAAAGGAAAAAACCAAACGAGCTCTTATCGACATTACGTTAAGCGCCGTGGTCGGTTGGGGTTAGCCGAGCGGCTAACGTTAGCACAATCCTGCGTTACATCCATCGAAATAAAGTTTTATTTTAGCCAATATTGACTCCGCTCACCTTGTTATGGTTTATAAATCGCTGCCGAGGTGGGAAAAGGCAGTGTCACGGATTTCAGGCGACGTTTAAAGCACTTAAGTTACTTTTTTTGCTGTTGTGTTTGGTAGCAACCTGGCTAACTACCGGAACGCCGCAGCGGAGGCGGAACTGGAACGCGCCCTCTAGGGCCTGGAAGACTGGGTCACGTTCCAAATAGTTCACTCGTTCACTCGCTCCCTACACCCTGAGCAAGAAAAATACAGGGAAGGTGGCAAAAGAAACGTGAAAAATAGACAAAAACAGCCACCCAACTTAAGCAGCCACTGTCACTTATCATTGTGGTTGGATAGTGTAGTGGTTAACACCTCTGCCTTCCACACTGTAGGCTGGGGTTCAACCCCCCCCCCCCCCCCCCTTGGGGACCCTAAGTAGGATTAATTGGGCCCCAATCTTGCTTCATGTACCATAAAAGTAGATGCTGATTAATAACAATGACTTCTGCAAACAGCTTAAATTATATACGTATTATTGTTTGTTTTTAGCAGCTCCTCCTCACGTGCCTCCTCATGAGCTATTAGACATAAACGTCTCGCTTTCGATCATTTAAAGCGAGCATCTAAGCCTGGATTGCCAGAGAAAGCCTAAGTAGAACCAGCTCCCAACCAGGCCCCAGATCCACTGCTTCTTGTTGTCTGACTATGAGCCAAAACAAATGGCATAAAGAACATTAACATCACAAAAAAACAAGCCATACCTTTATCTTCAAGCTTTTTCTCCTCATCTTCTCTTTCATTCTTCGGCCTCAGGTACGTCCACTTCTTGCTGAGGCATGATTAACCACCTGCTTCTTTCTCCTCGCTCAGGTTTCTAGGGGTCCCCTGGTGGCCATGGAGCCCTAAGCAGCTGCTTATGTCGCTTGTTAGGTAGAGCCAAGATAAAACAGTTGAGACGTGTCCCAAATATAGAAGTTATCTTAGAAAACTTATTTTCATCTTGACTAATGCACTCAAAGCATAGGGGATGAACATCAATGTCTAGTGTGTCTTACTGCGGAGCTAAAAGGTAACAGACAACAGCCCTCGTTTTTATACAAGTTACAACTACTATGACTAGTAAACATTTCTAAGCACGCTCTAAGTATCTAAGAGTCTGCTGTGTTTCTAGGAAGCTAATAAGCTACTGCGGAGCCTTTTTAATCACAAGTGGAACTGAACTAATCAAGTTAGGTTACAAAAGGAGTAAACCTAGAGCCCTTCATGATTTGATCATCTGCTATCATTTTTGATTAGGGCTCCGTCATCAACCACATACTACACACTAGGCAAACTACTCTGATGAATGTGCTAACTGTTTCTTGATGAGGTCACCAAATGTGATGGCCTTTCGTGTGGAAATGTGGGCCTGCCTGATGGGCTTCTGTGCGATGTTGTGAATGTTTTCCACCACTTTCCTCAAGCGGAGTGAATTTCTAGGAACCACGGCCGTCCAATGAGCAATTCCTACAACACTACAACGCGGCCTACACCTGTAGTGCACTATTTCTGTGACAGATTTGGAACACATCCTTCTTTTTCTACATTACAGGCAGGTTTGACACAGTGAGGTGTACTGCCCCCTAGCAATAAGGTGAGGAAAACAGGCATTGGACTGGAACAAAACACACTGAGCAACTGTCCTATTTGCGCTAGACAGAATATTATTCTTCAGTGTTATTATACGAAATAAAACTTTCCAGATTTACACTCAAAAAATAAAAACACACCAGTTTTCCCTCCATGTGGTGAAAAAAGAGACACCTGACACAGATGAAGCCCGGTCTTCTTTTCAGTCCAGATTTTATGGAAGGCCATTTCCACCACTGGAAAAAAATGAGAAGGTTTTACATAATTATGGATTAGTATCTCATACATATGACTTCGTATCTCATACATATGGCTTAGTATCTCATACATATGGTTTAGTATCTCATACATATGGTTTAGTATCTCATACATATGGCTTAGTATCTCATACATATGGTTTAGTATCTCATACATATGGCTTAGTATCTCATACATATGACTTAGTATCTCATACATATGACTTAGTATCTCATACATTTGTTTTAGTATCTTATACATATGGCTTTGTATCTCATACATATGACTTAGTATCTCATGACTTACTTTTCATAATTATGATTTAATATGTCTTAATTACTATTTCGTGTCCCATAATAATGATTTAAAATCTTGTAATTATGACTTAGCACCTCAGAATTATGACATAGTCATGACTCAAGTCAAAATTTATTATATACTAAGTCATAATTATGACCTAGTAAGTCATTATTATTATTAGATGCTAGGCCATAATTATGACATGGTAAGGCATTATTATGATATGCTTATCATAAAGTCATAATTATGAGACACCAAGTTATAATTATGACAGTCATTCTTATGAGATGCTAAGTCATAATTTTAAGAAAGTAAGTTATAATTATGAGATAGTCATAATTATGGCATTATAATGACTCAGTAAGTCATTATAATGAGATACTAAGTCAGAATTATGAGATTGTAATGACTCAGTAAGTCATTATAATGAGATACTAAGTCAGAATTATGAGACAGTAATGACTCAGTAAGTCATTATTATGAGATACTAAGTCAGAATTATAAGATTGTAATGACTCAGTAAGTCATAATGAGATACTAAGTCAGAATTATGAGATTGTAATGACTCAGTAAGTCATAATGAGATACTAAGTCATAATATGAGACTGTAATGACTCAGTAAGTCATAATGAGATACTAAGTCATAATATGAGACTGTAATGACTCAGTAAGTCATTATAATGAGATACTAAGTCAGAATTATGAGACTGTAATGACTCAGTAAGTCATTATAATGAGATACTAAGTCAGAATTATGAGACAGTAATGACTCAGTAAGTCATTATTATGAGATACTAAGTCAGAATTATAAGATTGTAATGACTCAGTAAGTCATAATGAGATACTAAGTCAGAATTATGAGATTGTAATGACTCAGTAAGTCATAATGAGATACTAAGTCATAATATGAGACTGTAATGACTCAGTAAGTCATAATGAGATACTAAGTCATAATATGAGACTGTAATGACTCAGTAAGTCATTATAATGAGATACTAAGTCAGAATTATGAGACTGTAATGACTCAGTAAGTCATTATAATGAGATACTAAGTCAGAATTATGAGACTGTAATGACTCAGTAAGTCATTATAATGAGATACTAAGTCAGAATTATGAGACTGTAATGACTCAGTTAGTCATTATAATGAGATACTAAGTCAGAATTATGAGACTATAATGAATCAGTAAGTCATTATAATGAGATACTAAGTCATAATATGAGACTGTAATGACTCAGTAAGTCATTATAATGAGATACTAAGTCAGAATTCCATCCATCCATCCATCCAGCCATCCATTATCTTCCGCTTTTCCGGGGTTCGGGTCGCGGGGGCAGCACCCTAAGCAATGAAGCCGAGACCTCCCTTTCCCCAGCCACTTCCACCAGCTCTCCAAGGGGGATTCCGAGGCGCTCCCAGGCCAGCTGGGCGATATAGTCACGCCAGCATGTCCTGGGTCTTCCCTGGGTCTCCTCCCACGTGGAATTGCCTGTGACACCTCCCTAGGGAGGCGTCCAGGAGGCATCCTAACCAGATGCCCGAACCACCTCAGCTGGTTCCTCTCGCCGTGAAGAAGCAGCGGCTCTACTCCGAATCCCTCCTGGATGACCGAACTTCTCACCCTATCTCTAATGGAGAGTCCAGACACCCCGCGGAGGAAACTCATTTCGGCCGCTTGTATTCGCGATCTTATTCTTTCGGTCATTACCCAAAGCTCATGACCATAGGTGAGAGTGGGAACGTAGATCGACCGGTAAATCGAGAGCCTTGCCTTATGGCTCAGCTCTTTCTTTACCACAACAGACTGGTAAAGAGCCTGCATCACTGCTGACCCAGCACCAATCCGCCTGTCAATCTCCCGCCCCCTTGTACCATCACTCGTGAATAAGACCCCGAGATACTTGAACTCCTCCACTCGAGGCAAGAGCCTATCCCCGACAAAGAGAGGGCTCTCCACCCTTTTCCGCCTGAGAACCATGGTCTCGGATTTAGAGGTACTGATTCTCATCCCGGCCGCTTCACACTCGGCTGCAAACCGATCCAGCGAAAGCTGAAGTTCGCGGCCTGATGTCCCCAATAGGACCACATCAACTGCAAACAGCAGCGATGTGACCCTGAGGTCACTAAACCGGACACCCTCCATCCCTTGACTGCACCTAGAAATTCTATCCATAAAAATTATGAATAGAATCGGTGACAAAGGGCAGCCCTGACGGAGTCCAACTCTGACTGGGAACGAGTCTGACTTACTGCCGGCTAAGCGAACCACACTCCAGCTTTGTTTGTAGAGGGCCTGAATGGCTCGTAGCAAAGAGCCATGTACCCCATACTCCCGAAGCACCTCCCACAGAATACCCCGGGGAACACAGTCGAATGCCTTCTCCAAATCCACAAAGCACATGTGGACTGGTTGGGCAAACTCCCATGGACCCTCCAGAATCCTGGAGAGGGTGAAGAGTTGGTCCAGTGTTCCACGACCAGGGCGGAACCCGCACTGCTCCTCCTGGATCCGAGGTTCGACTATAAGCCGCACTCTCTTCTCCAGTACCCCTGCATAGACCTTACCAGGGAGGCTGAGGAGTGTGATTCCCCTGTAGTTGGAACACACCCTCCGGTCCCCTTTTTTAAAAAGAAGCACCACCACCCCAGTCTGCCAATCCAGTGGCACCGCCCCCGATGTCCACGCAATGTTGAAAAGGCGTGTCAGCCAAGACAGCCCCACAACATCCAGAGCCTTGAGGAACTCAGGGCGGATCTCATCCACCCCTGGAGCCTTGCCACCAAGGAGCTTCTTAACTACCTTAGCAACTTCGGCCTCAGTAATGGACAAGCCTATTCCCATGTCCCCAGACTCAGCCTCCTCACTGGAGAACGTGTCGGTGGGATTGAGAAGGTCCTCAAAGTATTCCTTCCACCGCCCAATGACGTCTTCAGTCGAAGTCAGCAGCACACCATCTCCACTATATACAGTGCTAGTGGCACACTGCTTTCCCCTTCTGAGTCGCCTGAAGGTTTGCCAGAATCTTTTCTGAGCCGACTTAAAGTCACTTTCCAAGGCCTCACCAAACTCCTCCCATACACGGGTTTTTGCCTTGGCGACAACTGAAGCCGCAGATCGCTTGGCCTGTCGATACCTGCCAGCTGCCTCTGGTGTCCCACAGGCCAACCATGCCCGGTAGGACTCCTTCTTCAGCTTCAGCTCTACAGTCAGCCGCTTCAGCAATGGAGGAACGGAACATGGCCCATTCTGAGTCAATGTCCCCCACCTCCCCCGATATCTGGTCAAAGTTCTGACGGAGGTGTGAGTTGAAGATCAATCTGACAGGTTCTTCTGCTAGACGTTCCCAGCAAACCCTCACTCTATGTTTGGGCTTGCCTGGTCTGACCGGCATCCCCCCCCCACCTGATCCAACTCACCACCAGGTGGTGATCAGTTAACAGCTCAGCTCCTCTCTTCACCTGAGTCTCCGAAACACATGGCCGCAAGTCCGATGACACGACTACAAAGTCAATCATTGAACTAGGCCTAGGGTGTCCTGGTGCCATGTGCACTTATGGACATCCTTGTGTTCAAACATGGTGTTCGTTATGGACAAACTGTGGTTTGCACAGAAGTCCAAAAACTGAACACCACTCGGGTTCAGAACAGAGAGGCCATTCCTCCCAATCACACCCCTCCAGGTCACACACTGTCATTGCGCTAGTGAGCGTTGAAGTCCCGCCAGAAGGACAATAGAGTCTCCAGGAGGAGCACTTTCAAGCACCCTTCCCAAGGACTCTAAGAAGGCTGGGTACTCTGAACTGCTGTTCGGTGCATAAGCACAGACAACAGTCAGGACCCGTTCCCCAACCCGAAGGCGTAAGGAAGCTACCCTCTCGTCCACCGGAGAAAACCCCAACATACAGGCACCGACTCGAGGGGCTCTGAGAAAGCCCACACCTGCCCGCCACCTCTCACCATGGGCAACTCCAGAAAAGAATAAAGTCCAGCCCCTCTCAAGGAGATTGGACCCAGAGCCCAAGCTGTGTGTTGAGGTGAGCCCGACTATATCTAGCCGGTATCTCTCAACCTCCCGCACCAACTCAGGCTCCTTCCAGTGTGCTCACTGCCCCCTAGTGTGTGTGTTCACTAGTGTGTATGTGGTGTTTCACTTCACGGATGGGTTAAATGCGGAGGTGGAATTTCCCCGTTTGTGGGATCAAAAAAGTATCACTTATACCCAGCCACCAGACGCTCGCTGGCGAGCCCCTCCCCCAGGCCTGGCTCCAGGGTGGAGCCCCGGTAACCCTGTTCCGGGCAGGGTACACGAGTCCTGTTTTTGTGTTTTCATACTAAGTCAGAATTATGACATTGTAATGAGTAAGTCATTATAATGAGATACTAAGTCAGAATTATGAGATTGTAGTGACTCAGTAAGTCATTATAATGAGATACTAAGTCA
This sequence comes from Pygocentrus nattereri, assembly GCF_015220715.1. Classification (NCBI taxonomy): domain Eukaryota; kingdom Metazoa; phylum Chordata; class Actinopteri; order Characiformes; family Serrasalmidae; genus Pygocentrus; species Pygocentrus nattereri. The sequence continues at coordinate 6,819,903 of NC_051227.1, read as the reverse complement.
GAATTATAAGATTGTAATGACTCAGTAAGTCATAATGAGATACTAAGTCAGAATTATGAGATTGTAATGACTCAGTAAGTCATTATAATGAGATACTAAGTCAGAATCATGAGATTGTAGTGACTCAGTAAGTCATTATAATGAGATACTAAATCAGAATTATGAGACTGTAATGACTCAGTAAGTCATTATAATGAGATACTAAGTCATAATTATGGAAATCGTTGTTTTGACTTATTAAATGTCTGTATTTGTTTATGTGCTCGTGTGGGGTTTATCTGAAGTCCGGACCGTGAAACGGACCCCGGAGCTGGACCTGTACCTGTGCGCGGTCACAGGCGGCAGCAGCGGCTGTCCGGGACTGGCGGCGCCTCAGCGCTGAAGAACTCCTCACTGTTTGGGTTTCGCTTCAGCGGCCTGCAGCTGCTAACGAGCTAACGAGCTGACTTCTCCTTCCGGCGGACCTCACCCTTCATACTTCACCGAAAGCTCGATGCTGATGTCGTCTTGAGTAACTACGGAGCACGATTTCCCGGATTAGTTCGAGATTCTCTCCCGCAAACCGTTTAATCGGCGATATAAAGGCTGTTAGCTGTGGTGCTAACAGGCTAACGACGCTGTGAGGATTCAGCGAGTTCGCTCGTCTTTTTTTCCTCTTCGCGACGATTTTCGCCCAGAAAAGTGTTTTCTTCAGACTTTTCACCCGAAACACGTCGTAAAACTGAGAAAACCCTTCGTTTGCCTTTTTTCGGCGGAGGTTGTGAAGTCTTTTGAGGCGTATTCACGAACAAAAGGGGGTAAGTTTGCTGTTGTTGTGTATTAAACTACATTAAAGGGGAATTCCACCAGTTTTTCAAAATGTCTACATAATTTAGTGGATTAGATGTATATGGTCATTCGGGGTGGTTTGGTGTTAAATGGTTCGGTTCGTAGAGAAACTCATTGTCTCAGCTGTCTTTACAGTGGTGGTGATAGGAACCGGGGGTCGCCATGACCGCAAGACAAAGCCATTTTATTTACTGTCCAGAGCCACCAGCGATCCTACACGAGTCTTCTGAGGGTTTATCTGTAATAATGATGGTAAAATAGGGATAAAAAGATCAAATAATAAGCTTTCTTTAGGGACTAGGTTGCCTTAGAACACCCTTTGTGTATCCCTCCACCATGATTGGATTAAAATAAATTGATTTAAATTTGTTTTAGGCCAACATTTAACCTCAGAACTGTCATAAACCGTCTCAGTCAGGCAGCAAATTCATAGCCATTTACTCTAATGACTTTCTTTTAGAGGTGGACGTCTGGTTCCTTAATCTTAGCCACACATTCGCATGGACAATAGTTATTTTCAGTTGTTTTCTCATCTCAAGTCATTTGTGTCATTATCAAGGCAAAACGGACGCTGTTTGATTCAGAATCTTGTGTTGGGATCATGGCATGAATATTTTGAGATCTTGAGAAAACAACATTTGATGATATTGTGGTCATGGCACAGCTGTCTTGAGATAAATATCTCAAAATCTTGAACTCATTTGTTATATTGTTATATTGACTTTGCCAGCCATTCTCCTGAGAAGTCGTTATTTTGACTTTGTAAGTAAAATCTTTAAAGAACAAAGTAATTTTGATGTCAAGTTAAAATTTTGAGAAAAATGATTATTTAGAAGTTGACAGTCATTGTTCATGAGAAAATAAGTCATTATATTGATGCTATAAGTCAAAAAATATGAGAAAATCCACCTTTAATTTGAGTTACGAAGTCAAAAACTTGGGGAAAAAACATGACTTTGACATTGCAAGTCAAAAAAGTGTGAGAAAGTGATTTACTTTGCCACTGCCAATGTTTTAAGACACCAAGTCAACATTTTGGGAAAAGAAGTCATTATTTTGACTTTGTAAGTAAAAATTTTGAGATTAAGTCAAAGTTACGAGTAATTATTGCGACTTTGATGGTCATTGTTGTGGGAAAATGAGTCATTATATTGACATTGTAAGTCAAGAAATTATAAGAAGTCATTAATTTGAAATACGAATTTAAAAATTGATCTGATTTTTGACGTCGCAAGTCAAACGTTTGAGAAAATAAGTGAATATGAGAAAATAAGAGAAAATGATTCAACGTTGACTGTTGATCTCACGTGTGAAGGTGTGTGAATGTTATCCTGGTTATCCTCACGTCAGTCCTTTTCTCGTTCTACAGGTGCCAGGATGGTCTGCGAGCTCCTGCTCTCCTCTGTGTGGCTGCTGTTCGTCGTGTTCTGGGTGGAGACCATCAGCGTTTGGCTGTTTCTCTGTCTGTTCTATCAGGACAGAGCCTTCTACCACTGGGGTGACGGGTGAGCACCAGTCAGACTGACCCACATCTGCAGTCCCCGCTTCTTTATACTGTAGACGGGAAGAGGAATTCCACCAATCTTTTCTCAGATTTCCGGCATCATTAAATGATTTAAGATTTAATCAAACTCAATCCGAGTGGTTTGGTGTGAAACTAGTGTTTTTTCCCACTATTTTTCCATCATCAACATTCCATAAAACTCAGAAGACTCATGTAGGTTCTCTGGTGGTTCTGGATGGTAAATAAAATGTCTATATTTGTGTTGTCATGGCGACGTCTGGTTCCCATCACCACCACTGTAAAGACGTCTGAACCATTTCACACTAAACCACCATGAATCCCTCGGCTTACAGCTACGAGTTGTGCAGAAATTTTGAAAGATTAGTGGAATTCCCCTTTAAGATACAGCCTGGCCTTGTTTATGGAGATCTAATACACACTATTGGTTGTGTACTACAAGGCTGTGCTTCAGTTAATGCACACTTGCTTCAAATGTGTAAATAAGTCTACAGTATGTTGTACACTCACCAGCCACTTTATTAGGTACATGTTCAATTGCTTGTATAGCTAATCAGCCAATCACACGGCTGCAACTCACTGCATTTAGGCATGTAGAGGCGGTCAAGACAACTTGCTGAAGTGCAGACCGAGCATCAGAACGGGGAAGAAAGGGGATTTAAGGGACTTTGAACGTGGCGTGGTTGTTGGTGCCAGACGGGCTGGTCTGAGTATTTCAGAAACTACTGATCTACTGGGATTTTCACACACAGCCATCTCGAGGGTTTACAGAGACGAAAATGCCTTGTTGATGTGAGAGGTCAGAGGAGAATGGGCAGACTGGTTCCAGATGATAGAAAGGCAACACGAACTCAAGTAACCAACCAAAATCTCTGAGGAACGTTTCCAACACCTTGTTGAAAGTCTGCCACGAAGAATTAAGGCAGTTCTGAAGGCAAAAGGGGGTCCAACCTTTTACTAGCAAGGTGTACCTAATAAAGTGACCAGTGAGTGTATATTAAAGCAAATGTTTAATAAAGACTAATTACAGTTCTAATATATTCTGTTCTGCACTTTTACAGGGTCTTTGCTGATGATCCTGGTCAGATGCTCTACATGTTAAGCAGGTAATCATCACGGCGCATCAGTTTAAAGCCTTCCCTGCCATCTCATGCTGGTGGGATGGTCCTGTTTTTAGTAGATAATTGCAGATGTAAACGAACATCTTGGTCTGATTGCTGGCTACTACAGTAAGATGCATTCGGAATTGGCCACCATCGACCACAGGAAGCGTCATTCCTCCAGTGTGGTGTGGAGGTGGATGCTACAACAAGAAATATAACATCACAATGCTACAAGACGTTTTCACAATACATGATACAGGACAGTATTTACGAGGTTTCGTTTAGTTACGATGTTTGTGTGATACTGTTTTCTTATATTGCGTTAATGATGAGATTATGGACTGTAATGGCTTCTGTCCTAAATTCAGTCTTAAATGAAGTTGCCATGACAACAAAGCAGATAAGATCTCAGACTTAAGAGTTTTCTGTAAAACAGCCCCAGATCATATAAAGTGCAAACAAATGTCATACAAGAATCGATGTAGCCTGTCAATTTATAAACACAAACAACTTTTTCAACTCACTTGCCAAGTTAGCTGATGTTGTTTGGCAGCTACCAAGTGCTGGATGACAGCCTCCAGTTGAAGGTTTGAATTGAAAGCCTCCTTTGAAATGGAGTCTGAGCTACAGCGCAGTGGGGTGGTTGCCTAAAGGCCATGGAAGGAGATTTATTTGAGCAGTGAATTAATTTGAGCATGTATGTAACTGCTAATTTTTGCAAACCAGCAAAGGCCATTTCTCAAATGACGACAGTGCAGCATTATTGTGTTCGTGCTCTGTTCGATTTTTGTGAACTTCTGCCAGCGACATGAGCTCTCTGACCAATCACAGTTGTCTCTGCAGTTGGCATGGCGACAACCAAGCTGACGAAACTTTGTCCCAACAACTGGAACTTTTTGACAAATATCACGTGGATTTGTTCCCATTCTGCTTCAGAATGGATGAGACGGAGCTCAAACAGAGTTCCAGAGATCCAATCTGTATCCGAAAGCTCTCCAGCTCCGGAATGAGGTGGTGAAACTTTCCGTGCAGTTATACGTGTGATCTAATTAATGTATTGTTTGCTTTAAATCAGAAGTCAGGGCTGTCCGGTCGGAGGAGAGTTCAGGGGTAAATCTGTTGAGTCCTCATTGCTGAATTCTCCTGAGAAATGTTTTGTGTTTAAATGGCTCAAATGGCTCCGTTTTCTGTCCTCTTCTTTCAGAGTGGAACGTTCTGAGCACACCCAGACCTGAGGATGTGGGACAGCTGGGAACGTCAACCAACAGACCAAAACATTCCAGGCAGCAGAGGGATCACTGCGATGGGGGTGAAAATTGGCTTCCCGTCCACTTCTGCTGTCTTTCAACGACCTGCCCTGGGTGTGACGTGTCTTAAAGATGCCCGCGGCTGAGGATAGGAGCGTTTACGCTGAGCTTGAAGAGCTTAGATGGGCACGGTGAATGTAGAATCTGTCATGGTGTTTTATAAAATTGGGAACTCTGCCTGCATTTCTGTTTCCTGTCCCCTCAGAATTGGACCGGAAAAAATCTCTGGGGGACGTTTTCTCTGTTCTGGCGTGTTCTCAAATCGGGATTGTTTGCTAAGCCGTCTTTCGAAGGCTACCAGCTTTTGATTTGTTATTCTTGCAGTTTAGGGGCCGAGCAGGTGGACCTAGTGAAGGTGGGCTCCTGTAATGTCACGCCTCGTGTTAAAGCGGTGTTTTTAAATTCGTATGTAATCCTGTTAAGGTTCAGATCGGGGGCTCTCGCCTGTAACTCAAGCAACAGCTCTATAGCTGATTCGATTCCACCTTCAGTGGTTAATCCGTAGTAATGCTTCACGTTTTTGCTCAGTTTGAGACTTTGAGTCTCATTTTCACCTCCGATCAGTACAAAGTGGGGCCTTAAATGAAAAGTTTAGCTGTTGTTCTCGTCTTCAAAATCGGAAAGCTTGAAACAAGGGCTGAACAAATAAGTAAGAAATATGTAAAATGTAAAAAATGCTTATTGCGATTGCCTTAAAAGAAAAACACACTAGTGAATCAATAATGTAACGTAGTTCAAGTTTAGCCTTATTTTGACCAAACTTGCTTTGTTGCATTACATGAATATGAAGGTGCCACATAAAACCAGAAAGAACGACTTGGGGTTCCCGTTCCCTTAAGAGCTTTTCAATGGGACCATACCTGTAAATAAAATGTTTAAAAAGCCTAAAGGTTCTAGATAGTCCCCCCCCCCCCCCCCTAGAACCACACGTCTAAGCCAGGAACCATTTAGGAGTCTTTATTTTTGAGGGTGTCCAGAACCTCATCTGGAGCTGTGATTGGTCACGATGCTTACGGCACACAAATAGAAAAAAAACACTGATTGGATAGAGGCCTCATTTGCATATTGAAACTTTTTGCTTTACTAATATTGCACAGTCCAGTATTAGCAATTAACAAACGGTGTGTTGTTCAGCAGTACTTGAAACCACAAAGGGACCAAGTTACTTGAGTAAAGAATCTGGATCATTTAAAGCTGCACTATGTAAAAAAGAAGCATCACTACTGAGTCAGGGGGTTAAAAACAGGCTAAAACATGCCGCGAGTCGCCCCTGCAAAGCCTGAAATAATCATTTAAAAGTCGGAGGGAATTTTTCGCTCCACGTCATACGTCTTTACATATTATCGTCACACATACAGTCTCAAAAAGAAGGTCAGCCTCGATGTTTAAGTCGCAAATGACCTCAAAATTCATTCACATCCTCAATACGCCTGCAACAAACAGTTTTCTTTGTTGATTGATCTGTAGATTTTTTGTATTTATTTTTTTTGTCAATTCATTTATTAGTTGTTTGGTTTATAAAACGTCTGAAAATGGTGAAAAACGTCGACACCACAAAGGTATTCAGGTTGGTGTCACAGAGGAATAAAGAAACCAGAAAATATTTCAATTTAAGAAGCAGGAAACCGAATTTTAACTTTTTTTGTCTTCAAAAATTACTCAAACCAATCAATCAAATATCAAAGCAGTTGCAGATTAATTTAATAGTCAACAGCTAATCGATTCAGTGTTGCAGCTCTAATCCTCGGAAGAAGCGTCCTTCACCTTCAGTTTTGACTGATCTTTCGTCAGATTCAGTCGTTTGGAGAAGGGGTCCGAAGCAGAACACACGCTACAAAATGTTCTGTACGTTGGGAGTGCAGTAACACGTTTCCACCAGAGGGGTCTCCAAATCCCCAAATCTTACATAGCTTTAGCTCCAACACCAGGCCTCGAGATTGTGGAGGGTAATTTGTGCCGAATTGAGAAATCGCTGCAGTGGAGAAATGTGAAATGCAAGGTCCACAGCATCACTTTTCCACAGGTGATGTGCAGAATATGTGCCAACATTATGTTTTCGTCGCTTAACCGCTGTACCGGAAAACATGCATGAGGATTTGCATTTTAAAAACGAAATGTCAGAATTGTACGACGGCATTTTAGGGCAACTGTAATGTAAAAAAAGACTTGGAGAATAAAGTCGTAGTAAATGGAGGATAAAGTGGTCTGACTGTAGGGGGGCTGCTCTAACACTTTGGGGTCTCGGTCGCTGCACTGGCGCCAGAGCTCCACTCACTCCCGTCTCTCTGTGGGTCATTTTGATCATCATCCTTGCTGTCTGGGAAACTTCATGCCCTCTTTGAATGGGGGGAGATGGTCGTGTAGACGACCCTGCCTGAGACTCTCCTTCAACAACACAGACAGGCGGTTTCCTCCGAGTCCGTCTGGCTCTTTATTCTAGATAAACAGTTTCTTGCTCAGCTGTTTCAGCCGTTTCTTATACTAATAACAGGCTGGTGATAAAGTGTAACTCCACCAACTCTGCGCCCTTCGTTTAACACGGAGGTGCTGCCTTCCCCCTGCAAAGGCCACAATATTGCGACCTTTCCTGGTATTAATGCCACTTTAATGTCGTAATTCCACAACTTTTTTTTCTCATAATATTACAACTTCATTCTTGAAATGTCACAACTTTATTCTCAAAGTCTCGTAGTTTTATTTTTATTAAAAGTGGCCCTAAAACGCCGTCATAGGATTGAAAACAATGCGCCTTGAAACGTAATAAAGGCCTGACTGTGTTACTTTGCATTATGCAGTACTAAATCGACGTAGTGGATCTTTTACTTTTCATTTTGCCGTGTTTTCTGCATGTTGCTGCTTAAATTCAGTCCCGTGTGTGCACTGCATTTCACCGTTTTGGTTCCATTTCAGTGAGGCAGATACAAAATCGAGGTCAAGCTACGTGAAAAACAGTGTTGTGGGGGTTTCGCTTTTCATTTTGGCAGGTGTTCTGCACGTCATCAGCAGAAAAGTAATGTCGTCTGTGGATGGTTTTCCTTCTGTGGTGTTTACCTTTCATCTTGGCATGATTTCCTCTCTATATGAGACAAAAATGTGGGTGGGCCAACAAATCCGAGCATCACTGATCATAGAGATCTAGTCCAGATCGAGACGTCCTGGCCTTCCGTCAGGCGAAGGTAGAGATCTGACGTTTAATATTCATTCCGCTTGGTTCATGTACCTTTTTGTATGTGTTCTGTTTAAATATGAGTGAATATAAGTTTAAACCTGTCGTGCGATTCTTGATGAATTTTGTAACTGAGCTGTAGAGATGATGATATATGATTGTTTTTCATGGTGATGGTGCAACAGTGTTTGCACTGTTTCGGACTTTTGTTCTTTAGGAATTTCCTTCATAAATATTTTTTCTAAGCAATAAAATCAACATATTTGGCAAATTAATTGCTTGATTTTTTTTTTTTTTCCCCCGTTAGCAGAGGTGAGTAGCATCTAGATATCTTTGATAAAATACTATAAGGTTTATAACATTATGTAATATAATGTTTCCCCTCTTGTAGCATTCTTCTTATAGTAATCTACACTCAACCAGCCACTTTATTAGGTACAGTTCAGTTGCTTGTTAACACAAATAGCTAATCAGCCAATCGCACGGCTGCAACTCACTGCATTTAGGCTGTAGAGGTGGTCAAGACAACTTGCTGAAGTGCAGACCGAGCATCAGAACGGGGAAGAAAGGAGATTTAAGGGACTTTGAACGTGGTTGTTGGTGCCAGACGGGCTGGTCTGAGTATTTCAGAAACTGCTGATCTACTGGGATTTTCACGCACAACCATCTCTAGTGTTTACAGAGAACGGTCCAAAAAGAGGAAATATCCAGTGAGCGGTCAGTTGTGTGGACGAAAATGCCTTGTTGATGTGAGAGGTCAGAGGAGAGTGGGCAGACTGGTTCCAGATGATAGAAAGGCAACAGGAACTCAAATAACCAACCAGAATCTCTGAGGAACGTTTCCAACACCTTGTTGAAAGTGTGGCATGAAGAATTAAGACAATTCTGAAGGCAAAAGAGGGTCCAACCTTTCACTAGCAAGGTAGTCACTAAGGTGTACCTAATAAAGTGGCCAGTGCATGTATAATATAACAATTATTTGAATTAGTATTAGTATAGTATTTTCCATGACTGTTTAAATCTACTTATGATTGTTTTATGCATTTCCTAATGACTGAACTCCAATACACAATATGGCCAAAAGTATATGGACAACTGACCCTCAATCACCCCCATATGAGCTTGTTGGACCATTCCAAAACCAAAGTCATTAATATGGAGTTGCCCCACTCTTCCTGAGTGTGTCTGGCTATTTGTGTCCATTCAGTCAAAAGAGCATTTGTGAGGTCAGATACTGATGTTCTGGCTCACAGTCTCCGTTCCAGTTCATCCCAGTGGTGTTCATTGGGGTTGAGGTCAGGGCTCTGTGCAGGCCACTGGAGGTCCTCCACACCAAACTGGTCGCTCCATGTCTTTATGGAGCTGCTTTGTGCTCAGGGGTTCAATCAGGCTGGAACAGGAAAAGGGTCTTCACCAAACTGCTGACACACAGCTGGAAGCGTATAAACTGTGTGAAATGTCTTTGTGCTGTAACATTAACATCACCCGTCACTGGAACTAAGGGGCCTGAAAAACAGCCCCAGCTCATTATCCCGCCTCCACCAAACTTCACTGTTGGCAAACAGAAACTTTTAAAGCAAAAAAATAAAAAAATAAAGCAAATAAATGTATAGAAAAGACATTTCTGTGTCCCGTTGCTCTATAATGGCAGATCTCTCATTTTTTTTTCCATGTTTGTCCATATTTCACTCCACTAAATAGTCAGTTTTTGTGGCTGTTTATTTAAAACTAGTGCAGATGTTTTCAAATATCAGTCACGATGTCCACATTTACTGTAGAAATCACAATATTCTGACACACAGAATTCCCTGACTTTGAAAAGTATCGCTATCAGGATACCAATTTGGCATTGCTTGGTATCAGATCGTAATGAGTGGTATCGCCCAGCCCTGCAAGAGAACTCTGTGCACTTCAGGAGTTTTTGATCTGATGTGTCTTTATTTATTCCTGCTGATGTGAAAGTATTAATCAAAGTGAGAAAACAGTACATTATGAAATTTATTTTAATAGCATGCGTCCGGAGTCCTGAAGGGGGTGTGACTATTTTTGAATCAGGCATGTCCACCAGTTACTACATTGAGGCTGCAAGTTTTTCATAACTCATGGCTTCAATACATTAATTTGTGGCCTCGATATATTCGATACCCTAATATGATCATTAGTGGTCTCAATGTATACATTTGTGGCCTAAATATAGTAACTTGTGGCCTCAATATATTAATTTCTGACATCACTATATTTCTTTGTGGCCTCTGTATAGTTGTTTGGTCTCAATATGCTAATTTGTGGCCCCAGTATTGTAACTCGTGTCCTCAGTATGTTAATATATTAACTTCTGGCCTGAATATATTGATTTGTTGCCTCAGTGTAAAAAATTTGTGGTCCAAATATAGTAACTTGTGGCCTCAATATCTTAATTTTTGACCTCAATAATATTAATTTCTCACTTAAGTAGTTAGGCCTCGTCGTAATAACTCATGGCCTCAAAAATGTTAATCTGTGGCCACGCCTTATTAACCTCACCATGTGGTCTTAGGGGCCCCGTAACAAACAGCCTTAGTAAGTTAAGTTAAATGGTAAGAGACTTTGTTGTGTGTTTGTCAGCGGGCGTAAAATTCAGGTCCAGAAAGTAAGAATCCATACCAGGATTTTGTTCCAACGGCCTGGCTTCTCTAGTTAGAGCAAACCGCCAGCAGAACTTGGCAGGCAGTTGTAACAAAATCCTGGCCAGGATTTTTTAACTTTCTGGACTGGAACTTCACCTCGATTCAGGCGCTTTTCCTGTCCCTCCATTGGCTCCAGCTGCGGTCAGTCAGGAGTCCTGCCTGAATGTGTGCTGCCGGGCAGACGTAAACAGTCCTCGTTTCGGCTGAAACTCGTCTGATCGCCGAGGAAAAGCTTTTATTTCTTATTCGGAGGAAGGATTTCTCCGAGAAATGGCGCCGACGATACAGACTCAAGCGCAGCGGGAGGACGGACACCGGTGAGCGGCCAGTGACGGAGCGTCACCGCGCTGATATGCACTTCGCCAAAAACACACTTTTTACACAACTTACTTCGTTTAACAGACTGTCTGAGCACGACAGGCTCAGTAAGCCTATATCTGGCCGGTGCTGGGTCATATATCCAGTGTATCCCGCGTTTAAACCGAGTGTTTTCAGTAAACGTTGTCGATGCTAACGCTAGGCTGCTACGCTAGCAGCTAACGTAGCGTCTACTCGCTAAACAGGCTTTCACACAAGAAACGCTATAAACTGTTTATTTCCCTCAAAAGGTGCTCAGAGCCTTCTGTACTCAGTGTTTCGATCTTAAACTGCTCGAATAAAGTACATTTTAAGCTCGCATTAGCGTGTTGGCTAATGCTACGTTAATCAAAAGGTGTTAGCCTAGCTGCCTAGCCTGCTGCGCTAACGTGTACTGCGGCTGCGCCGATGTGATGATTCAAGAGTCGATATTCGGTTCGATTTTAATGCGCGAACGTGCCGATATCGATACACACTCACCGGCCACTTTATTAGGTACACCGGTTCAGCTGCTTCTTAACACAAACAGCTAATCAGCCAATCACACGGCCGCAACTCACTGCATTTAGGCATGTAGTGGTGGTGAAGATAACTTGCTGAAGTGCAGACCGGGCATCAGAATGGGGAAGAAAGGGGATTTAAGTGACTTTGAACGTGGCGTGGTTGTTGGTGCCAGACGGGCTGGTCTGAGTATTTCAGAAACTGCTGATCTGCTGGGATTTTCACACACAACCATCTCTAGGGTTTACAGAGAACGGTCCAAAAAGAGGAAATATCCAGTGAGCGGTCAGTTGTGTGGATGAAGATGCCTTGTTGATGTGAGAGGTCAGAGGAGAATGGGCAGACTGGTTCCACATGATAGAAAGGCGACAGGAACTCAAATAACCAACCAAAATCTCTGAGGAACGTTTCCAACACCTTGTTGAAAGTGTGCCACAAAGAATTAAGGCAGTTCTGAAGGCAAAAGGGGGTCCAACCTTTTACTAGTAAGGTGTACCTAATAAAGTGGCCGGTGAGTGTGTATATAACAATTTGCACAATGTGGAAACTGCGTTGAGATCAATACGGACTCGCGTTACAGAGACACCACCCGTGGTTACTTTTATTCAACGTTAAGCTAAAAGCCAAGTGGGTGCAGTTGTAGGTGCAGATATGGGTGTTAGCCCATAGGTGGCGTTAATTGTAACAGTCATTGAAAAGTCTATAGATACCAAACACAGACAATTCTGTATGATTTGTTGGTTAAGAGTGAACCATTTCACACCAAACCCTCTGACTCTCTCCGTTTACACCTCACACACTGAAAGTCCTTTTAATTTAATACAATTATTTTATTTACATGAAGCCTAGAGTCAATTTTGACTTCATATTCATATTTTCAGCGTGGATTTTCTCTCGTTATGCGTTTGTGTTATATGCTAGTGTCAGTTAGTTTAGAGTGACTTTAGCTGGCTTGCTGATGCAAGTAATCAATCATAAATATCTGAATATGTGTGTAAAGTATTAAAAACACACTTTATTTAGGTATTTAGGTTCCCACTTTCAGGACATTCTGTGGTTGTTTATTCAGTCTTTGTTGTTTGTTAGTCTCATCAGGTTTGTCATCTTCTGTATGATGTATTTCTGCCCTAATTGTTTATCTTTTTATTTTTCCCTGTGATACAGGAGCTCTTCGCACAGAGCCATACCCGAAAGGTACCGTATGACTGACGTTAATATATCTCAGTGTTCAGTATCGGTTAACAGACGCCGACCCCAGCGATGGGTTTAATCATGGCTTTTACAGCAGGTTTTACAGGTGGAGGTTTAATACGGACTGTTTTCTTCTCCTTTCCCTCAGGTCAGGTGTTGTGTGCCGTGTTAAGTACTGCAACAGCCTCCCTGACATCCCGTTTGACCCAAAGTTCATCACGTACCCCTTCGACCAGCACAGGTACGAGAGCTCCTCTTCGGCTGACCGAAAGGCTGGCATGTTGGCGCTGGAGCTGTGGAAATCTGTGGCTGTTTAAAAACATAAAATTCATGAAAAACCTTTTTGAAATATTATTTTCTTTATTTCACTATTGGGCCAGTAGCTCCTACAGTTCAGTGGTCTCATTTGGTTTAACCTGTTATGGGTTTTTCTATTGAAGGCGGCTTCCGTGCCTGCAAAGTCATTTTTTTTCAAAGCCTAAATATATTCTAATATGAAAGAATTGAGAAAAGACAGATATTAAGATACACTTGTTGATGTTGTCTTTCCAGCTGTTTACATATAAATTCACTTAAAGTGGATTTATTTATACATTTAAAAAAAAAATGTATTTGTTTATACCAAGTCAGTCATGAACATGTGTCTGCCGTGCTTAATGCAGAAAGCTTGTGGTTTTCTTCATAAGCGTGTGTAATGCTAATTTCCCACAGAAACTCTATGGGATTCTCTGTGTAATGTTCGTGCCAAGCTAGTGGTGGTGTATATTTGTTATAAAAAAAAAATTTTTCCTCCACATTTTGTGGCATTTGTAAGCTCAGACACTCAACTTGTGGCTGGCATTCAGTTAACACATTCTTTAATTCGCAAATTGGAACTTGCAACTTAAAGCCGGTCTCTAAATATTATTGGAGGAGCCTGTTAACCCATTAACCCATTAACTCTCTGCAGAGTTTTTCATTCAATGTGGGAAGCATTTTTGAATTTTAGGTGCCGAACAGAGTCTCGTGCCTGAAGAGGCAGACAGGGAGGGCGGTTACGAAATAAACCACTCAATAAAACTCCACGTTTTCCACTGCTGGCCATTGAAATCCAGCCAAGAGCAGCTCAGTGGTCAGAAACTGATTGTTGATGAAGGATGGCTAACTCAAACTGGCCTACAGTCTCACTGTGCACCAGCAAGGTACAGGGGTTTCCAATAATTTGACCAGGGACTGTTATGTTAGTTTCTAAACTGGTAAGTTGTAAACAGAGCGGTTTACTGTGAAACGCTCTGCTCTAGAGAAACTTACCGAGCCAGAACTGTTCACAGTGGTGGTGATAGGAACCAGACGTCCCCCTCTAAAAGCTCCTCACAGAAGGTTCCTACATGTAATGGTTACTGATGCTCAGCCTGATGTGTGTTGTTTAAATGAAGCCTGTGAACTCCAGGCTGGCTGTGCTCAGGAATGTTGGTTAGCTTGGGCTGATGTTATGAGGTAAATGTAAGTAATTAGACTCTTATGTTACTGTATCTGTTATTGTGTCTGTTACCTTCGCAGCCCTCATTGTCTGTATGCATTGACTGTGTTTTGCCTCCTGCAGGTTTGTGCAGTATAAAGCCACTTCACTGGAGAAACAGCACAAACATGAACTGCTCACCGAGCCAGACCTGGGGGTCACTATTGACCTCATCAACCCAGACACGTACCGCATTGACCCCAATAGTAAGTGCCTATTATATACTAAATAGACCACTGTGTGTATACATGCTTATTATATACTGCTTAGACAAGTGTACATGCTTATTTCATACTGCGTAGACAAGTGTACATGCCTATTACATACTGTGTAGACACGTATACATGCTTATTACATACTGCATAGACAAGTGTACATGCCTATTACATACTGTGTAGACACGTATACATGCTTATTACATACTGCATAGACAAGTGTACATGCTTATTACATACTGCATAGACAAGTGTACATGCTTATTACATACTGCATAGACAAGTGTACATGCCTATTACATACTGTGTAGACACGTATACATGCTTATTACATACTGCGTAGACAAGTGTACATGCCTATTACATACTGTGTAGACACGTATACATGCTTATTACATACTGCATAGACAAGTGTACATGCTTATTACATACTGCATAGACAAGTGTCTACGTGCTTATTACATACGTGCTTATACAGTTAGATTTGGGTGGTGTAGATCTGATCATGACTCTGTGCTGCTCCTCATTCAGTTGTGCTGGACCCTGCGGACGAGAAGCTTCTGGAAGAGGACATCCAGGCTCCCTCCAGCTCCAAGAGGTCAGAGATAAACAGATACACTTGCTTACAAGTGCAATGAGTCAGTTTTATGTCAAAGTCTAAATGTTGAAATTTAGGAAAGCAATACAGAGTTTGTGAACTGACAGTCTGGTACACTGTACACAGCGCTGAAGCCTGTAGCCTGAAGGAAGCGTGAAAGAAAGGACCTAGAGCTTAATGTATGTACAGTAATTGCTTTTGGATTGTAATATTGGTTAGAAAAGTTCGTATTAGAGACAGTTCAGCCCTACATTTTGGCACCACGTCCACAAAGCGGCCAAGAGTTGGTTCAGGAATTCATGGAATTATGAATTCACTGCCTGATGTCTGAGATGCTGTTTTATGATAGTCGTGTAGGTTCTCTGGTGGTTCTAGATGGTGAATATAATGTCTGTATCTGTGTTGTCGTCATAGCGACGCCTGATTCCTATCACCACCACTGTAAAGGCATTTGAACCATTTCACACCAAACTGCTCTGAATCTCTGTGTTTACACCTCACACACTGAATTATTCAGAAACTTTTCATTCCTCTTTAAATTAGTGGGCATAGAAGGACACAGTGTTTTGAGACAAACCTTGTGGTTATAAACAAAGTAAAGGGATTTACATACAGACAAAACCACAGTTATAACAAGCAGTACATTGTGTGTGTGTGTGTTTGTGTTTGTGTGTGTGTGTGTGTGTGTGTGTGTGTGTGTGTGTGTGTGTGTGTGTGTGTATTCATACACAGGTCCCAGCAGCATGCTAAGGTGGTCCCATGGATGAGGAAGACGGAGTACATCTCCACTGAGTTCAACAGATACGGAGTCTCCAACGACAAAGTGGAGGTCAAGTGAGTAGAACACAAACCTCCTCTCCTCTCCTCTCCTCTCCTCTCCTCTCCTCTCCTCTCCTCTCTCTCTCTCTCTCTCTCTCTCTCTCTCTCTCTCTCTCTCTCTCTCTCTCTCTCTCTCTCTCTCTCTCTCTCTCTCTCTCTCTCTCTCTCTCTCTCATTCACACACAGCAGTTTCTGCACATTTTAATGCAGAATTTCTATTTGAAAAATCTGCGTTTGGAGGGTCATGTTGCCCTAACACTTCGCCCAACCCCTCTATCTCAAGAATCGGGACAACCTACCCCGAGACACGAACATGCAGAACAGAGGGGTACGGCTGAGTGCTAGGGACGAGGGGTGAAAAGGGACTGGGCCTAAGTTGCCTCTTTTTTGGATGTTTCCTGCCATTCTGCATTAACACACCAATCCATCTTCTCATTGTGTGTGTGTGTGTGTGTGTGTGTAGGATTGGTGTGTCAGTCAAGCAGCAGTTCACTGAAGAGGAGATCTACAAGGACAGAGACAGTCAGATCGCCGCTATTGAAAAAACCTTTGAGGACGCCCAGAAAAATGTGAGTACCAGGACAGTCACTGTAGTCCTGTAAGAGTTTCTTAACCAGCGGTGTTTTAGTACGCAGTATCTACTTTGTATTATTTGGTATCTACTATTAATTGTTTCGTACCTGTTATGAACTACTCGGTATCCACTGTGAATTTGTTGAATATTGTATTTTGGACTTGGTGTGTATTATGAATTCCTTGGTATCTACTGTGAAATATTAAGTATCATGAATTACTCAGCATTCAAGTCTGTATTTAAGTAATGAGTAATGAAGTTTGCTTGTAAATGCATGAGCAAGTTTCTCTGCGTCGCTCTGAGAGAGAAAAGGCCGAACTTCAGTGACATTTCTCACATGATAAGAAGCTACTTTAGTGACTGTGTTTACATAAAAGAGAGTCTAAGATCACAATAAGCTTTCCTACTTCAGGTTTGGTTTACGAAGCTAGAGAAACGAGTTTGTCATGAATAATTTTTCTCTGAGTTTCTGTACCAACTGTCAGTATTTGAGTTTTTTTCTTGATTTAACTGTAGAAAATTTTGCGACATCCACTGTGAAATATCTGACACACAGCTGCAGTCACAACTGCATGTCATCAGCATAGCTATGAAAAATGTTTCCTAATGACATCACCTAGAGCTAGCAAGTACAAACAGAAAAACGAAGGCCCTAAAGCTGAACCTTGAGGGACTCCACAAGAAATTCCAAATCTACTATGAATTACTTGGTGTGCATGGGTTTCTGGTATCATCTATGAATTATTTGGTGTCTGATATATAGTACCTAGTTACTTTATGTCTTGTATGAGTTATTCAATATCTACTGTGAATTATTTAGTATCTAACATTATTCAGTATCTACTTCTAATTATCTGTATTTACTTGAAATTACTTGGTATCTACTCTGAATTATGTTGTGTACTATGAATTACTGTTATTTCGTACTGTGAATTATTCAGATGGAACTTCAAGTGAATTCAAGAGATTTTTATTATTGTTCTCTGCACAGATTGCGCAGCACTACAGCAAACCGAGAGTTACACCTGTGGAGGTGCTGCCCGTCTTTCCAGACTTTAAGGTAACTGCAAGCTCATGTTAATAATACACAGTTCACGCGTCGAGTTTTGCACTCAGCTTATAAACAGTGGTTTTGCCTTTTATCAAAAAAAAGGTCAAATATATTCATTTATTTACCTCTTCGTCTCTCTCTCTTTCTTTCTGCTGTAGATGTGGATAAACCCCTGTGCTCAGGTCATCTTCGACTCTGACCCGGCTCCTAAAGAGGTGGCCGGCTCCGCTGCTGTGGAGATGATGTCTCAGGCCATGATCAGGTTTGCCAGGATTCCTGCTTTGAGAATAAAACCAAAGGCCACACATTTTTCAGCTCACAGCGCACAAACCCTTCAGCTGTTTAAACCAGCTTTGGACCAAAATAGTTTCAATATGTGTTGGAAAAGAAAACTGGCAAATCATTATTAAGGCAAAAGCAGCTTTTCATACTAAGGAAAATGAGTATTGAAAATAAATGTGCTAATATTACGATCACTAAACTTCTGTAAAGGTGTTTATTACTTAACTGAAAAGTGACGGGGAGGCATTTCTCAGTAAGTGTCCTCAGACTGTTGTCAAGCTCTAGTCTGCTGTTACGGTTGAGCAGTAGCTGATGTGTTGTCGACTGCGTCCTGTTGTTTGTCTCTGCAGGGGAATGATGGATGAAGAGGGAAACCAGTTTGTGGCGTATTTCCTGCCCAACGAGGACACAATCCGCAAGCGAAAGAGAGACGTGGATGAGGAGTTGGACTACATGCCTGATGAGCTGTAAGATATAATGATGATAATAATAATAAAGGCGCATATATTTAGAAATACAGCTCAAAGTGCTGGGGTTAACGATATGGCAACATATATCACAATATTTAAAGACATTTTCACAATACACGGAATGTGTCACGATATCCTGACACAGACACAGTGCACACCAGCCATCAAAAACTGAGTATAATCATTTTTAATGCACTGCATTAAACCCAGTTAGACTGGGTTCTGCTGCGTGTAAGAAAATATGCAATGGGTCATTGGCTCGGAGTATGGACACTATCCACCATACGCTCAGAAAAGCATGTTGGCCCTCAATCATCTTAGGTTACGTGCCACGAATCCGACCTTTTGCCCTGATGTGACTCAGATCTGGTGTTTTCAGCTGTGTGAACACAAATCTGATCTTTTCAAATCCGACCTGAACCACTTTCATATGTGGTCCTAGATTGGATGCGTATCCGATTCGTGGCCATGTGACCTTAATGTGAGGCTCAGATCAGAATCCATGTGCTTTTTTTCCCACTGCGCATCATCCAGAGTTACTCTGGCAGCAGCGCCAAACAGACGTTAAAGCCTGTAAACGGTGGAAAAGCAGCTCATCTCACCGTTTCCTCCTCCGTCTGGCTCTAATAACGAAGCTGAGAGCTGATCAGAGTTAAGGATCTTCTCAGCGAAGCTCGCTCTGCTCGTTAGTTTGTGCTGATGATGCAGTGATTCAGTCACGTGACATTACAGAGTAGGAGGAGCTCATGAGGCTCATTTCAGGCCAGTTCATCACATTAATGAACGTGAGTCAGTTAACTAAACGAGTCTGATCGATCGAGTCAGAGAGGTCGGATATGAGCGACGAGGCCTGTAATGTGAAATTTGAATAAAAGAAAGAACAGATTTTACCGCCTTTCATGACATACAAGCTGCTCTGTTTGATGAAACTGTGATGTGATGTGGAAACGAGCTGAGATTTGGGCATAGAGGATGAGTCGGCTTCAGTGCGTGAAATCAAGCACCAGCCTACCAGCACCTCATTTAAATACCATTTACATGAGGCCTAATTTATGCAGATGTTTCAGCCAGGAGCCAGTAATATTACAGCAGCTCAAAAGCCAGTGGCTGTGCTCGTAGGCGGAGTTTGAGGCGGAGCAGTGAGTGAAATTAATTATCTGAATTTATCTTTATGTCGCTTAGCTCACTGTCTTGGACTTTCTTCAGGTATGAATATAAGATAGCGAGGGAGTATAACTGGAACGTGAAGAATAAGGCCAGTAAAGGCTACGAGGAGAACTACTTCTTCATCTTCAGAGACGGAGACGGCGTCTACTACAACGAGCTGGAGACCAGGTGGGCGTTTGTCTCAGCAGACCTAAAGCACTGAGCTGTGTTGTTAACCTACCTAATCTTGCTAGTTGGGCACAAATCTCTTAACACCACATAAGCCAGTATGTTTAGAAATGTCAATTTTTAAGTTGTCACTATGCTCACAATAGATTTTGCAATAAGGAAAATGCATACTAAAGATTTTATTTATCATATACATGCAAAATAAAGCTCATTTGACATTAGTAACGCACTCAACTTATTTATTTAGGGAAAAAAGAGTTATAATGAAATGTTTTTCAGCGTTTTGTAACGTTGTCCTGCCTACAGCAAGCTATGAAAGAAGGCATTTTGGGGCAGGTGGCATTGGAGACCATAGTATTAATCCTGCAACACTTTAGAGAAGCCCGGTTTGTTCTGGATGAGTTTTCTAACCCTGTGCGTGTTCCACAGAGTGCGTCTGAGTAAGAGGAGGGCAAAGGCTGGAGCTCAGTCCACCACCAACGCTGTGCTGGTCTGCAAGCACAGAGACATGAATGAGAAAGAGCTGGAAGCACAGGTTTGGAAATGGACACGTCCTCACACACACACATTTTGGCAGCATTCAGACGGGCGGCCGTATTCCAGCCAAAAGGCCTTTATATCCTGTGGCAGGAGGCAGGCTCAGCTGGTTCTGCCGTGGAAAGTGGATGGAGTTTAAAAAGTGTTGGGTTTTATATCACACTTTTCACAAGATAACCAATCAAAAAAGAGGGGGGTGAAATTGAACGGGAGAGCGACGGCGGGGCAATACAGTAGATTTGCTCTTATTTGCTATTTAAGTAGAATTTCACATAAAGCTAAATATCGAAATGGGACAAATCTCATTTCTTATTTTTACCCCTACCCCTTGTTTTCGAGTGTCACCCCTTGGAACTGAGTTACAGGGCAGTGCTTGAGATCTTCCCTCTGAAATGAGACCCTCTAATCAAAGAGCATCACTTCATTAACAGCTACCAGCGCCGCTGATTTGAAGCTGAAGTCAGAGATTCACCAGCTTCTTGTTCGGATTTTCCCGTTCCACCTTACACGGAGCAGCAGTTCTGATGCCTGAGGCACCAGAATGTAACTGCTGCACCGTTTAAGGTGGAACGGGAAAATTAGCTAGCTAGATACCAAGATATTAGAAGACTACTATCGATTTTAATGCTCATCATTTCATTGAAGAAAAGGGCCATAATACAGGGAGAGTCAAAAGTCACAGGACACCGTTTTATCTTATTTATTTTTTATGCTGTCACAAGCCTCCACGATGCGGTGCTGAAGGTGGTGTTTGTTACGGATTTTCTCAGCATACACAGTTTGTTTGAGATGACCCCGGAGATAAAAGTCGATATTAAAAGATAAAATAAAACCTGTCTTGGGACTTTTGACTCGCCCTGTACATTGAACCAACATTAAACTGAGGTAATACGGTGGTTTTCAAAGTTTTTAACAGAAAATCGACACATTTGAGGGTTTCTTTGCTCTCTTGCTCGGCCGTCTTGCCAGTTTTTCTTTTTTTTATCATAACTCTCTGTTTGGAGTTTCTGAAAATGTCTCCGTTTGGAGGGTCAGGGTAGCCCCAACACTTCACCCCACCCCGCTATCTCAACTAAAATCAGGACACCCTACCCCGAGATGTGAACGCGCCAAACGGAGGGGTAGGGCTGAATAGTAGGGGAAAGGGGTGAAGTAGGATTGGGCCTTGGTGAGTAGTTTACCTTAGTTATGGTGTTCTAGGCACTTGATTACGTTGCTTATGTTTACATAGGCTGGCAGGTAAAGTTAAGTGATACTTTTTTTTTTTTTTTTCTTCAATCCCACTAACGGGGAAATTCCACCTCCGCATTTAACCCATCCGTGAAGTGAAACACCACACACACACACTAGGGGGCAGTGAGCACACTTGCCTGGAGCGGCCAGCCCACGACTGCCCCCACAATAAGTTTCTGTAGTGTGTCTATTTAGTGTGATATGTGTTGTGCTGTTGAACATCCTGCCCCAAAAGATCCGCTCCGCCGTCTGAAGGCAGCTTTACCCTTGTCATGTGTCATAATTCACTATTAAAGTCAAACTGGATTAATGAAGCGAAAGAAATCAAAACTAATGTGTCTGAAACTGTTTGTGACCTGCAGGAAGCTCGCAAAGCTCAGCTGGAGAACCACGAGCCGGAGGATGAGGAGGAGGACATTGACATTGACAAAGACATGCAGGACTCAGGTAACATACATCAGGTCTCCAGTACACCCATCATACTGGAAATAAAAGGCTGCAGTCTGCAGTGGGCCAGTCTTAGGACTGCAACAGCTCAGGCTTTCAAAGAACAGCGGCAGCGATTTAGAGAGAAGTTCACTTGGGTACTCGTAGAGCACCTACATGTCCACTGTGACCATAATGACAGCGGTCAGATCGTAATTAACCCTTTTTTAAAAATGATTATTAAACTGAATCATATGTTGGACCAGGCCTGTCACAGTTGTTAGCTTTCATAGTTATGTTTACATAGTAAGAGATTATGAATTGGGTGTGTTTGACCGACAAGATTATGTGTAAAAAAGGCACAAAGACCAAATGTGGGAGGAAAATAATGAAACAAGGCTGATGTGAATGCACCTCACCTGCATGATATCCTAAACACCTACACCTCTCCGTCTCCGTGCAGGTGATGAGAAGGAGAAAGGCAGCGAGAGCGAGAATTCGGAGAGCGATTCGGACCGCGAGGATGAAGAGCGGCGAGGCGAGGAGGATGAGGATGAGGAGGACGAGGAAGGAGGGAAGCGGCGGGAGAGGAAGGTCAGCGGGAGCGGCAGCGAGAGCGGAGAGGACCGGCAGGCCCGGGACGAGGAAGAGATCTTCGGCAGTGACGACGACAGCGAGGAGGAGGACGGAGGACGGCGCAGCGGCAGTGAGGACGAGGAGGAGGGTGAGGGAGGAGGAAGGAGAAGCGGCAGCGCCTCTCCGGCTCACAGTAGCAGCGGCCACTCAGAGGCCGGCCAGCACAGCGGCAGCGAGAGGGCGTCGGACTCCAGCGACGGCAGCGACAGTGAATGAGAAACACGCTGGGGGGACTACAACTCCCATCATCTCTGGCTTTTTCCTAGTTCTGTCCTTAATTTCCTCATGTGCTCTGTTTGGTTGTGGTGCCATACCTAATAGGAGGACTACAACACCCATCATACCTGGCTGTCCCAGTTCCCCAGCCACTGGAGAAACTACAGCTCCCATGATCCCCAGCTGTTCTGTTTCCTCGCCCACTGAAGAGAACTACAGCTACCATCATCCTCAGCTGTTCTGTTTCTTTGCCCGCTTAAAAGAACTACAATTACAACTCCGCTCTCATGGTTCTTCCCCTCTGTTAAGGACTACAACTCCCATCATCCCCATCTGTCCCAGATTCCTCACTCATTTTCTCTATTGCACTTGTTGCTCTGTTTAATGTTTGGAGAAGGAGATGAACAAAAATAGTTTTTTTGGTCATTTTTTATTTTTTTCCATTATTTTTCCATTATTTTTCCATTTTTTTAAGTAGTCCTGCAAGTTGACCAGCATCATGGGAACCGATGAACTGAGCTGAAGCTGTTCTCATGCCCTGCACACTTAATTAATGCTTAAAATACCGTTTACCCACTTCTGTCTTCAAATTTTACTATGACTATCCACATTATTTCATCAAGAGGAATTCCACCAACATTTTTCAGTTCATTAAAAAGTCACGATGTAAACAGAGTCGTTCACAGCAGTTTGGAGTGAAACTCTCCGTTCTAGATAAACTCACCGAGTCAGAACTGCTCACAGTGGTGGTGATATGAGCCAGACGTCCACCTCGAAAAGCTCCTACATGAAATAGTTATGAATTCACTGCCTGATGACTGAGATGCTGTTTTACGGTAGTTTTTAGGAAAGGATTTGGGCTAAAAATGTGTTTACAAAACCGATTGATGGCAACGAGGGGCATGCAGGGTCCGCGTCTGTCTGGTTAACCCTTTCATTCCAACCCACTCTGAATGTGTACATCTTGTCCCCTTTAATACGGCCCATAACTGAGACTCTGCTCAACATGTCTCGCCAAATGAAAGTAGATGACTGAAACTGCAAGGCTGCAGGACACTGAGGTGGATGCTGCAGTACTAGGCGGTGTTCAGGCGCTTCTTTGGTGTTGCGATTATTTCACAATACCTTCTGCTTTATATGAGCCCTTCTGGCCAGATTTCTCCAGTTCTTCTTTTCCCTTTTTGCTTTTTTTCTGTTTGATGAAATCACTTCTCCTCACGACCGTTGAAGCAACTGTTTCACGCAGAACTCCGGCCCTGGAGGGCCAGCGTCCAGCACTCTTTCGAGATCTCGCCCATCATACACACCTCATTCAGCCCCTCTGTTAATTGCCAGGTTTAATGAGTGTTTTAAGGAGGGCAGCTACCAAACTGTGCAGGAGGCCGTCCCTCCAGGACCGGACTTGCGCCACCCTGATGTCAAGCTTTGAGGGCTAATTATGCTGTTTTCTATGTTACGATCCAAAGATCATCATCATCTAATTTGTGGACTGTTTTGTTAATTTAGTTGTTATTTTAGTAGCTGTAGATTGTAACGTCATGGTGATACATGGTCACTTTGCTGTATAAACTGCTGTAAATAAAGATAAACTAGTGTTTTTGTTTAAAAAAGCCCTTATTAGCGTGTTTAGTTTATACACTTAAGAGTATCAATATATTGTCGTTATCGGAACAAAACCTGGTTATTCCGGAATAGTAACCAAAGAATGGAAGTTAACGTAAGCAGACTTTTCCGTTGGCCTGTTCGACATGAAATTTTAACACAATGCAAATTTCCTAATTATGTAAAACGAGTGGAAAAACAAAAAATGGAGGTTTTCTATCTAGGTCTCTTCAAACACTCACTTATATTCGTCTGCTTGGCGAAGGGGTCTGGAGCACAGCTCCCATTACAAAATGTTGCTCTTCATGTTTCATGCAGTTACACATTTCCACCAGAGGGGTCTCCAAAGACTTTACAAAACATTTTTTGAAAATGTACATAGTGTGGCTTTCTGCTGCCTAAAATGTCCTTGTTAAAGCTTCTATAAAAGACCACATCACACCGTATCACACGTGTGATAAATGAAAGGAAATTCATTTGTCATTGTGCTGTCATTGTAATTTGTTCCCTCACAGGTTCTAACGTCAAGTGCTAGAACCCTTCACTCTAACATCACACTACACTACAGGAATGCTAATTTCTGCTGGCGTCCTATTGGATCTGCAGTGTTGAGTCAGTGCCAGGCTAACGGTGGTGCACATTATCAGTGGTGTACATTGACTTTCCCACATTGGGTGAAACACTGAGGGCAGCTCTAGTTTAAACTCTGACATTTGAAGCCTGTAATGAGCTTTATTGTGTTTTAGTGTTTCAGTAAATCCTTCAGTAAACCCTGGAGGAGGCTTTAGTCCAGTACACTTCACTTTACTTAGAGCGGACTAATACAGCTTATGAGCTCTTATAATTTATGAACACTACTTATAATTCATTATGTTAACAAGAGAGCTTAGTTGTAGCAGAGGTTTCTATGACTGTGCCATGTTTAAAGTCACTCTCAGTACGGCCCATTCTACAGCCAGCAAGAAGACTGCAAGGCTATGTGCTTGATTTTATACACCTGAACTCAATAATTACCTAGGGTGTCCACAGAAAACTGTCATTTCATTTCAAGTTTGGTCTCAGTGTTTACCTTTTTTGTGAGAATGACCCAAACAGACAGACGGGAAATGGACAGAATATGAAATGGATGAATGGGTCAGTTCAGAGAGCACTCAATTTATTGTTAATTTTACACTGCAAAATATAAAAAAACATCTGAGATTCCAAAGTAATAGAAGAAAGCAAGAGCTTGTTTGATGCTGGAAATGCAGGCGTGGCAGAAAGTTCCCTCCCTGCTGTGATGTGTTATACTAACTCGGCCTGTGTATCAGTGTAATGAAGTGCTGAATCCACAGACTCTTCATGGAGTCTTGTTTTCAGGGTATTTAACCTTAATTAATTAATCATTTTCAATCAACAAGAAAAACAGTCATGTCAATTCATAACCGTAAAACATCTGCATTGTTAAAGGAACCTAATCACTGTTATTTTTCTTCTTTCATACCGCAAGCAGTCGTTTTTCTAACGTTTTAAACAATTTTTAATCTCTATCAATTTGGAATAAACAGGCTGTGCCTTTAAGTCTAATATATGTAAATGAGCTCTGTTTTGATAGGCTGCTCTGTATTGAGTTTGATTCCAGAAGTAGTCTGAGCCAAAACGCTCCTGATGATGTCTGTGTGAGTGGGCGGGGCTAAACAGCTGTAGGCTGAATAGGCGGATGTAGATGTGTAAATGCATTGGTTTTTGTGATGTCACAAAAAATAACAACAAAAACAAACAAAGAATTCCATGCAGTTTGTTTTTGCAGCTTTGGGCCAAGCAGTGAACAGCACCTTCACAATTGAACAAAAGTCTCAGAAAAATGTTGGTTTCCACAAAACGGGTACCAAAAACATAAAAGTCGACGTTAAAATGAATCCCAGTCAGCTCCTCTGATGATGAACAGAACAAATCAGCGAAAGAAAGACAGTTTTTCTTTCAGCCACTCCTCAGACAGGTCATCTGCATTCCGGGTCTCAAACACCTGCGGAGGAAGAAGGAGCGTCAGTGGGCTGAACCTGAATGGATGATCTAGCAAGCTTTGTGTAATTAGGGGTCCAAGCACCAACGCCCGATTTTGGGAGGTGTCGCTCTGAGCAGGTGGTGGAAATGGAAAGATGATCAATGTGTTGACTGATAAGAGTCCTTGGGCAAGACACCAAACACTGTCTTTGCCTACCTGTGTAAAATCATCAAATTGTAAGTCGCTCTGGATAATAGCGTCGGCCAAATGCCATAAATGTAAATGTAATTAGAGCTGGGAAATAAGTCGTTTTTTAAAATCAGGACGCGATGAGTGCATTTACATACACTTAATAATCTGATAAGATTAATAATAATCTCATATATAATCTTAATAATCTGATAAGATTAATAATAATCTTATATATATATATAATCTTAATAATCTGATAAGATACCCCGATCTGGAAATCCGATAAAGAGGCTGGATTTTAACTCAGTAATCAGATTGTGCATGTGAACTCTTACTCTGATTTCTTTCACTCAGTAATCAGATTTCTCAGTGCATGTGAACTCTTACTCTGATTTCTTTCACTCAGTAATCAGATTTCTCAGTGCATGTGAGCTCTTACTCTGATTTCTTTCATTCAGTAATCAGATTTCTCAGTACATGTGAACTCTTACTCTGATTTCTTTCACTCAGTAATCAGATTTCTCAGTGCATGTGAACTCTTACTCTGATTTCTTTCACTCAGTAATCAGATTTCTCAGTGCATGTGAGCTCTTACTCTGATTTCTTTCACCCAGTAATCAGATTTCTCAGTGCATGTGAGCTCTTACTCTGATTTCTTTCACCCAGTAATCAGATTTCTCAGTACATGTGAACTCTTACTCTGATTTCTTTCACTCAGTAATCAGATTTCTCAGTACATGTGAACTCTTACTCTGATTTCTCTCACCTCAGTAATCAGATTTCTCAGTGCATGTGAACTCTGATTACTCTGATTTCTTTCGTTTCTCTGTCTGCACATGGACAGAACAGACGGCGGTACTGGAAATGAGCGAGCAGCGGTTGAAACCAAATACATTCTTGACTAAAAGAAGGATTTAAATATTCTCCATCTTCTAGGTGATATATGTTCATATTTTCAGGTAAAGTGGTGCGATGTTTTAATAAAAAAGCCTTGGCATTAAGTTTGAATTTTACATTACGTTTGAGTTTATTGGCTGGCTGTAAAGCAGAAATCTGATCACTGTTTAACTCTTTTAGACCCGGAGTTTCCCCATTATCTGATTA
This sequence comes from Pygocentrus nattereri, assembly GCF_015220715.1. Taxonomy (NCBI): domain Eukaryota; kingdom Metazoa; phylum Chordata; class Actinopteri; order Characiformes; family Serrasalmidae; genus Pygocentrus; species Pygocentrus nattereri. Next base: position 6,792,490 of record NC_051227.1, on the reverse strand, counting down.
CTCAAGTGTATGTAAACATGTTGATCGGATTACTGATAAAATCTGATTTTCTACAGTTTTCAGATTATTAGGTGCGTGTAAACACACTCATTGTTTGAACTGGGTTTAAAAATTACCCCAAAAACACTGAAGCTTCATGCTGCTCCTTTTGCAGTGTTTGGACGGCTGCAGTAGTCTTTCTGTGCACCTGTGAATGGCCATGAACTGCCCACTAGCAGAGGAATTCAGATGCCTCATGGTTCTCAAATATGAGAATGTGTAACGTTAGCGAGAAGCTACACTGCTTGTCAAAAATTCTGATCTACTGTTCCTTTTTAAAAACGTTAATGACTTTGATCATTCAAACTCCTCCCTTGTTGTACCAGGCTGGAAATTAGGGATGTTTACCTTGGTGAGCTCTGCTGATTGGACCAGCCTGTTTTTGCTGCCGGCGTACATCATCTGCTGTTCCGGTTTGCAGCCTGTTTGGAAGACGACATTTATTACAAAGAGAGACTCTGTTTCACAACGAGGTTCAGTTTACAAAAGTTTCTTGTTCTTCTGGGAAACCATCAACATTCCTGAGTTATGATCTGATCTGTATATGATATGAAGCATTGAAGATGTATTTCTGCATCATTTCCCATCATTTCTCTTCTTAAACCAGGCTAAAGTGAAACAAAGTGGATTAATGATGGAGTGATGGTGAAGTGCAGAAGGTCAGACTCACCTACAGGGCTGGAGAAGATGAAGCACAGCGGATAGGAAACTCGCCCATCTGCGTGTGTCAGCTTGTAACTGTACACTATGTATGTGCACTTCAGTCAAGGTCACTCACTGGCCACTTTATTCGAAACGCCTACCTTGTACTTCCACTCACTGGCCGCTTTATTAGAAACACCTACCTTGTACTTCCACTGACTGGCCACTTTATTAGAAACACCTACCTAGTAAGTCCACACAAAGGCCACATTATTAGAAACACCTACCTTGTACTTCCACTGACTGGACACTTTATTACCTACTTACTATGTCCACACACTGGCCACTTTTTTAGAAACACATACTTTGCATTTTCCCTAATTGGCCACTTTATAAGAAACACCTGTACTCATGTATTTTCATTAAATGACTCAGTTTAATTTGAAAAGAGAATTAAGTTGTACAGTATATGCTGGTTTGTATCTGCCTATATTAATATCACACTGCAAGCTTTATTAAACCTACGGCTCACCACAAAGATGATGTTCTTTGTTATATGAAATTCATATTCATATAACAAATTTCTTTATATATCAAAATGGTAAGGATATCTGGGCTGTCGCTCTGGAAGCTCCTCCTTCAGGTCATCCAGTGAGATATCCTGCAACATTAAATATCTCACAATTAGAAAACCAATATTAGACAGCGGTCACTGTAAAAAGCTACATAAAGGGATACGTTAATAGTAACTAAGCTTACAGAATAGATATCATCATAGATTTTATATAAGGAACATTGTAATAGAGTGAATAATAATGTTATAATCTTATGATTATGATTCACAGAAGATATAAGACTAGATTAGAAAAGGAATATCGTAAAAGGCTCATAATAGATGGGATATTGTGACAGTTATTACAGTTTTTTTTTGCTGGCTGTTATAAAAGGGATATCATAAGGGACTGATAATACAGAAAAATTTATAGTAACTGATATTACAGGAGTGAGTTTTTAACAGGCTGATATAACAGAAGGGATATTGTAACAGACTAATATTAAAGGAGGGATATCCTATCAGACTGATATTAGAGAAGGGATATTATATGCTGAGATTATAGAAGAGATATTGTAAGAGCCTAATATTACAGGAGGGATATCATAAATGTATATTGTAACACTGAAATTACAGAAGCTATATTGTAACAGACTGAAATTACAGATGGGATATTGTAACAGACTGAAATTACGGATGGGGTATTGTAACAGACAGAAATTACAGAAGGGATATTGTAACAGACAGAAATTACAGAAGGGATATTGTAACAGACAGAAATTACAGATGGGATATTGTAACAGACTGAAATTACAGAAGGGATATTGTAACAGACTGAAATTATGGATGGGATATTGTAACAGACTGAAATTACAGAAGGGATATTGTAACAGAGTGAAATAACGGGTGGGATATTGTAACAGACTGAAATTACGGATGGGAAATTGTAACAGACTGAAATTACAGAGGGCGTATTGTAACAGACTGAAATAACAGATGGGATATTGTAACAGACTGAAATTACGGATGGGATATTGTAACAGACTAAAATTATGGATGGGATATTGTAACAGACTGAAATTACAGATGGGATATTGTAACAGACTGAAATTACAGAAGGGGTATTGTAAAAGACTGAAATTACAGATGGGATATTGTAACAGACTGAAATTATGGATGGGACATTGTAACAGACTGAAATTACAGAAGGGATATTGTAACAGACTGAAATAACAGAAGGGATATTGTAACAGACTGAAATTACGGATGGGATATTGTAACAGACTAAAATTACAAATGTGATTTTGTAACAGACTGAAATTACAGAAGGGGTATTGTAACAGACTGAAATTACGGATGGGGTATTGTAACAGACTGAAATTACAGATGGGATATTGTAACAGACTGAAATTACAGAAGGGATATTGTAACAGACTGAAATAACAGGTGGGATATTGTAACAGACTGAAATTACAGAAGGGGTATTGTAAAAGACTGAAATTACAGAAGGGGTATTGTAACAGACAGAAATTACAGATGGGATATTGTAACAGACTAAAATTACAAATGTGATTTTGTAACAGACTGAAATTACAGAAGGGGTATTGTAACAGACTGAAATTACGGATGGGGTATTGTAACAGACTGAAATTACAGATGGGATATTGTAACAGACTGAAATTACAGAAGGGATATTGTAACAGACTGAAATAACAGGTGGGATATTGTAACAGACTGAAATTACAGAAGGGATATTGTAACAGACAGAAATTACAGATGGGATATTGTAACAGACTGAAATTACGGATGGGATATTGTAACAGACTGAAATTACAGATGGGATATTGTAACAGACTGAAATTACAGATGGCGTATTGTAACAGACTAAAATTACAGATGGGATATTGTAACAGACTGAAATTACAGATGGGATATTGTAACAGACTGAAATAACGGATGGGATATTGTAACAGACTGAAATTACGGATGGGATATTGTAACAGACTGAAATTACAGATGGGATATTGTAACAGACTGAAATTACGGATGGGATATTGTAACAGACTGAAATAACAGATGGGATATTGTAACAGACTGAAATTACGGATGGGATATTGTAACAGACTAAAATTATGGATGGGATATTGTAACAGACTGAAATTACAGATGGGATATTGTAACAGACTGAAATTACAGAAGGGGTATTGTAAAAGACTGAAATTACAGATGGGATATTGTAACAGACTGAAATTATGGATGGGATATTGTAACAGACTGAAATTACAGAAGGGATATTGTAACAGACTGAAATTACAGAAGGGGTATTGTAAAAGACTGAAATTACAGAAGGGGTATTGTAAAAGACTGAAATTACAGATGGGATATTGTAACAGACTGAAATTATGGATGGGATATTGTAACAGACTGAAATAACAGAAGGGATTTTGTAACAGACTGAAATTACGGATGGGATATTGTAACAGACTGAAATTACAGATGGGATATTGTAACAGACTGAAATTACGGATGGGGTATTGTAACAGACTGAAATTACAGATGGGATATTGTAACAGACTGAAATTACAGAAGGGATATTGTAACAGACTGAAATTATGGATGGGATATTGTAACAGACTGAAATTACAGAAGGGATATTGTAACAGAGTGAAATAACGGGTGGGATATTGTAACAGACTGAAATTACGGATGGGATATTGTAACAGACTGAAATTACAGAGGGCGTATTGTAACAGACTGAAATAACGGATGGGATATTGTAACAGACTGAAATTACGGATGGGGTATTGTAACAGACAGAAATTACAGATGGGATATTGTAACAGACTGAAATTACAGAAGGGATATTGTAACAGACTGAAATTATGGATGGGATATTGTAACAGACTGAAATTACAGAAGGGATATTGTAACAGAGTGAAATAACGGGTGGGATATTGTAACAGACTGAAATTACGGATGGGATATTGTAACAGACTGAAATTACAGAGGGCGTATTGTAACAGATTGAAATAACAGATGGGATATTGTAACAGACTGAAATTACGGATGGGATATTGTAACAGACTAAAATTACGGATGGGATATTGTAACAGACTGAAATTACAGATGGGATATTGTAACAGACTGAAATTACAGAAGGGGTATTGTAAAAGACTGAAATTACAGATGGGATATTGTAACAGACTGAAATTATGGATGGGACATTGTAACAGACTGAAATTACAGAAGGGATATTGTAACAGACTGAAATAACAGAAGGGATATTGTAACAGACTGAAATTACGGATGGGATATTGTAACAGACTAAAATTACAAATGTGATTTTGTAACAGACTGAAATTACAGAAGGGGTATTGTAACAGACTGAAATTACGGATGGGGTATTGTAACAGACTGAAATTACAGATGGGATATTGTAACAGACTGAAATTACAGAAGGGATATTGTAACAGACTGAAATAACGGGTGGGATATTGTAACAGACTGAAATTACAGAAGGGATATTGTAACAGACAGAAATTACAGATGGGATATTGTAACAGACTGAAATTACGGATGGGATATTGTAACAGACTGAAATTACAGATGGGATATTGTAACAGACTGAAATTACAGATGGCGTATTGTAACAGACTAAAATTACAGATGGGATATTGTAACAGACTGAAATTACAGATGGGATATTGTAACAGACTGAAATAACAGATGGGATATTGTAACAGACTGAAATTACGGATGGGATATTGTAACAGACTGAAATTACAGATGGGATATTGTAACAGACTGAAATTACGGATGGGATATTGTAACAGACTGAAATAACAGATGGGATATTGTAACAGACTGAAATTACGGATGGGATATTGTAACAGACTAAAATTATGGATGGGATATTGTAACAGACTGAAATTACAGATGGGATATTGTAACAGACTGAAATTACAGAAGGGGTATTGTAAAAGACTGAAATTACAGATGGGATATTGTAACAGACTGAAATTACAGAAGGGGTATTGTAAAAGACTGAAATTACAGAAGGGGTATTGTAAAAGACTGAAATTACAGATGGGATATTGTAACAGACTGAAATTATGGATGGGATATTGTAACAGACTGAAATAACAGAAGGGATTTTGTAACAGACTGAAATTACGGATGGGATATTGTAACAGACTGAAATTACAGATGGGATATTGTAACAGACTGAAATTACGGATGGGGTATTGTAACAGACTGAAATTACAGAAGGGATATTGTAACAGACTGAAATTACAGAAGGGGTATTGTAAAAGACTGAAATTACAGAAGGGGTATTGTAAAAGACTGAAATTACAGATGGGATATTGTAACAGACTGAAATTATGGATGGGATATTGTAACAGACTGAAATAACAGAAGGGATTTTGTAACAGACTGAAATTACGGATGGGATATTGTAACAGACTGAAATTACAGATGGGATATTGTAACAGACTGAAATTACGGATGGGGTATTGTAACAGACTGAAATTACAGATGGGATATTGTAACCGACTGAAATTACAGAAGGAATATCATAAATGTATATTGGAACAAAGTGATATACCAAATTCCTCAGATTGAAGGGGGGTCACGAACATACCTCATACTCCTCTTCTAAGATGACCAGTTGTTTTTCCATATCAATTTTCACTGAGAAAAAAAGAATCTCTATTTAGTTTTACTGTCTTATTTTAATGTTGTGCAGCAGCAATAGTTAAATGAATATTTCTTTTACACATTTTAACCTCTTAAATGTAGTTAATCGGTCAAGACTTGTTTGATGTCTGGAGTTTACTTCTGTCGTTTTAGCACAGAAGCTGCAAGGCTAAGATGGCTAAAATGCAATGGAAGCTAATACCTCACCTATTAGCATTGTGCTAACTGAGGGCTTAAATTATCATGTGTTGTAGTTGTTTGTTATTCTCTAATAGACCTAATTATGGACTTTTGGTATTTGGTATTTTATTACTTATGGTATTTTTTGACATCAAACACTGTTATCTGTAAACGAGGACCAAGCAAACGTCAGACACCATGTTTTCGCCCGACCACTTTTGGGATTAAATTGTGATTTTTCTGCCAAACTGTTTTCTCAAAAGAGCTTCTTTATGGTTGTGTAGGCAAACCCAGTATGAACTGCATGTTCAGATCCATAACATCTCAGATCCGTGGAGCAGGAATGGAGCTCCTGACGGCTCCACTTCAGTTTCCCTTCAGGATATCAGGCACTAAACAGATGTTCCAGTGACTGGTGCTGTAGAGAGCTGAAAAACACAGATTTCCTCCAAATTTAGGACTTTTGTTGCTGACACCTACTCAGTATGGCGGCGTTGGTGGTCTCCTTCCGAAAGCGAAACTTCTTCAGTTTTTCTTTCAGGCTTGGATCCACTTCACACACGACCAGTGAGCTCGACTGAAATGGCATAAAAATGCATCACTGTTACATTTTTTAATCTGTAAGTTGTTCAAAGCTGAAGGTATCATGAGGCCCATATTTAAAAATGTTCTTATGTTTTATTTTTTCCTTTAATTTCATGAACATTTTTACAACGTTTTGGTCAAATTTATACATTTCCGCACTTATGTTGCATTCATGAATTTTCTGACTCGCAAGTAGAAATAATCCATTCAAACGCCCATCCAACTTATGCAGTATCTCACAAAAGTGAGTGCACCCCTCACATTTCTGCAAATATTTTATTATAGCTTTTTATTGGACGACACTATAGAAATGAAACTTGGATATAACTTAAAGTGGTCAGTGTGCAGCTTGTATAGCCGTGCAGATTTACTCTGAAAAGAACTCAACACACAGACATTAATGTCTAAATAGCTGGCAGCACGAGTGAGTCCACCTCACAGTGAACATGTCCAAATTGTGCTCAAAGTGTCAATATTTTGTCTGACCGCCATTTATTATCTAACACTGCCTGAACCCTCTTGGCCATGGAATTCACCAGAGCTACACAGGTTGCTACTGGAATCCTCTTCCACTCCTCCATGATGACGTCACGGAGCTGGTGGATGTTAGACACCTTGCGCTCCTCCTCCTTCCGCTTGAGGACACCACACAGGTGCTCAACTTGGTTTAGGTCTGGAGACATACTTGACGAGTTCATCACCTTTACCTTCAGCAAGGCAGTTGTCATCTTGGAGGTGTGTTTGGGGTTGTTGTGTTGGAAAACATGCAGCGCAGTTTCCGAAGGGAGGGGATCGTGCTCTGCTTCAGAATGTCACAGTACATGTTGGAATTCATGTTTCCCTCAATGCACCGCAGCTCCCCAGTGCCAGCAGCACTCATGCAGCTCCAGACCATGATGCTACCACCACCATGCTTGATTGTAGGCAAGAGACAGTTGTCTTGGTATTCCTCACCAGGACGCCGCCACACATGCTGGACACCATCTGAGCCAAACAAGTTTATCTTGGTCTCGTCAGACCACAGGACATGGTTCCAGTAATCCATGTTCTTGGACTGCTTGTCTTCAGCAAACTGTTTGTGGGCTTTCTTGTGAATCAACTTCAGAAGAGGCTTCTTTCTGGGACGACGGCCATGCAGACCGAGTTGATGCATTGTGTGGCATATGGTCTGAGCACTGATAGGCTCACCTCCCACTTCTTCAACCTCTGCAGCAATGCTGGCAGCACTCATGTGTCTATTTTTTGAAGCCAACCTCTGGATACAATGCTGAACACGTGGACTCAACTTCTTTGTTTGACCCTGGCGAGGCCTGTTCTGAGTGGAACCTGTCCTGGAAAACCACTGTATGACCTTGGCCACCGTGCTACAGCTCAGTTTCAGGGTGTTAGCAATCTTCTTATAGCCTAGACCATCTTTGTGGAGAGCAACAATTCTATTCCTCACATCCTCAGAGTTCTATGCCATGAGGTGCCATGTTGAATATCCAGTGGCCAGTAGACATCAGGGAGGGACAACAACATAACTGGGCACAATTTTGACATGTTCACTGTGTTCAGAAGGGATATCGTATTAGACTGATATCACAGAAGGGATATTATAATAAACAGATATCACAGAAGGGATATTATAATAAACAGATATTACAGAAGGGATATTGTATTAGACTGATATCACAGAACATAAAGCACTGACTTAACAACTTTGTAACCCTCTCATACGAGCTTTTAAAAAGCATTTTATTTGCTCACAGCAGCCAGACAAGCAAGTCGTGTTAGTTGTCCAAATTGTCATTCTTTTGTTTTCTTTTAGAAAAGATTTGGGTGACTATTGACTTCTAGTGTTAGCAACAATCTTTGCAACTCCAGCACTAAAGTAAAGATGCAACATTTGGAAAAATTGGAAAATTTGTATAAATTGGGTTTTTTTCACTAAACCATTCCTTTAATAGTTGTATATATGCAAATGAGCTCTATTCTTATTGGCTGTCCTGTCATGTACAAAACAAACACTTCAGCTTAGACTGAAAATGTACATCAGGCTGGAGCAACATTCACTTCAGCGGGAATGGGCGGGGCTAGACTAGCGCAGGCATTGAACTGGCTGTCATAGGTAAATCTATTCATGGTTGTGATGTCACAGCCACAGTGCACAATTGTTTTCGCAACTTTACCTTCCATATATGGGCTCTGAGGACTGGGAAGTGAAATTTTGAGTTGCGAAACTAAGTACATCCTAATTTTTTGTTCGAAAAAAAAAAGGTTGAGTTTTCCATGATATGCGCCCTTTAATATCTGCTATGGGTTGCCAGCTATAGGTAATGAAAGTCAAGAGATGACAGTGATGTGACAGAATGCACACCGTTCATTTTATCTGCAAAAAGAAAGCAGAACGAAGGCCGAGAGGTAAACTGCATCACTTAAATGAGTGTTTAGAGACATTTTGTTAAAATGTAGATAAAACAGCTTTTAAATAATAAAAGATTTAAAATCCCTCCAAAAATTTAACAAAGAACCTTCCAGGGAGCAAAAATACCATCCATCACAGCTTTCCTTGGCCACCGACAGCAGCGCAGGCCTTCTGAATAATGTATGTGCTGGAGATGCATTATTGAAGTGAATATGTTCGCTGTGTCAGTTAAACAGTGCAGCAGGAAATGTTACTGCTGTCGAAACTTCCTCTACAGTTGAAAACAAGGCGGGGAACGAGGGCGACTGCACTGAAATTACTACCAAATAAGCTCTCTAGAGGGTTAAGTCTGCAGAACACACACTTTATTAGCTTTAATATTTGTTCCACATGGTCCACAATGTTCTAGACTGAGTCTGAAAGGTAAAGCACCGTCTCTTACCATTGTGCACGCTGTGTTCTGCGTCGCAGGCCAACGTAGTTCCTCCTTTGATGGCAAGCTTGTGACAGGATGCTGCTGCTGCTGACATCCCAGACTGCACACAGAACGGGGAGGGCACTGACTCGAGGCTGACAGGGGCAGTGTTATTTAAACAGACTTAACCAGCACATTAAACACGTCAGTTACTTTATTAGAAACACCCACCTTGGGCTTCCACTCACTGGCCACTTTATTAGAAACACCCACCTTGGGCTTCCACTCACTGGCCACTTTATTAGAAACACCCACCTTGTGCTTCCACTAACTGGCCACTTTATTAGGCTACCTTGTACTTGCACTAACTGGCCACTTTATTAGAAACACCCACCTTGTACTTGCATTAACTGGCCACTTTATTAGAAACACCCACCTTGTGCTTCTACTAACTGGCCACTTTATTAGGCTACCTTGTACTTGCACTAACTGGCCACTTTATTAAAAACACCTACCTGGTGCTTCCACTAACTGGCCACTTTATTAGAAACACCCACCTTGTACTTGCATTAACTGGCCACTTTATTAGAAACACCTCCCTGGTGCTTCCACTAACTGGCCACTTTATTAGAAACATCTGCCTGGTGCTTCCACTAACTGGCCACTTTATCAGAAACACCTACCTAGTGCTTCCACTGACTGGCCACTTTATTAGAAACACCTACCTTGTACTTCCACTAACTGGCCACTGACCACAGAACAGCTGTTGTCCAGATACCGTTCTCAGCGCAGTCCTGTGTCACTGCTACCAGATTTGTACTCAAGGTCTAGGTTTAAAAAAACCTCTGCTATTTAACACAGGCTGCAGTGACAGAGGGTGACCACCAGGGGGTGGAACTGACCCACACTCTTCCCTCTGGGCTTCTTTCTGTCCTTTTTCTCTTGGTTTCATTTGAGACGAACCTGTTTATTTACTTTCTCAGACTTTTTTACAAACCTCAAAAGACTTTACAGTATAGCTGAAATTCATCTCATTGAATTATTCAACGTAAGAGATTAAATTTCTCTAATTAAGTCTTATAACTCTTAAAAAAGATGGTTCTTGAAGGGTTCTTCAGTAAAGGCAAGGGGTTCTATGTTAAACCATGAACATTCAGAGAACCATGTGCATCTGTATAGCACCATAAAGGGTTCTTCTGTTGATCCAACGTCAAGCTTATAACAACAGAAGGACCCTTTTTGGTGCTTGAACAGTTTTCAAAAAAAGGTTCTATACAGAACCATATACAACACATTCTCCTTCAATCTGAAGAACCATTTATCCATGCAAGGAACCATTTCAGCATGCAAATTCATGGTGTTCATGGTACATTAAACCAATGCCTTTAGTAAGGAACCCGTAAAGAACCATCATTTTCGAGAGTTTCGGGGGCAGTCTGACAATAAAACCCCTTTTAGCTTTAAATCAGTTTCACAAACCGAATCATATTGTTTAGTGTGAACAGGCCGTAAGGCATTTTTAATGATTAAAGAGTCGTTTGTCGTTATTTATTAAGCTCCGCCACTTCAATCAACATGGGTGGAACAAGGAGCACGAATGCAACATAATTCCGCATTTAGCTGGCATCCATTCCCAAAACATCACTGTTTATAGCATCAGAAAACCCTGCAACAGTAACTGTTTGGCTGATAAAGAGCGAAATAAATAAATAATTCATAATTAAGTGCTTTTTTTTTTCGCTGCACGTGATCCTTGATTTCCTATTCCAAATTCCTTCAAGTGCCCATATCCTACGTTTTTCACATTGTATTCCTCCCCCTGAGGTCCACTTATATTTATTATGGTGTTATAAACCACATATATGTGGTTTCCTATAACAAATATAGCCATAATTAATTTTTATGCCTTTTTTTTTTAACTTGTGCTGCCTTTACCACTGACATATGCAAACGGGCGATGTTCTGATTGGCTCCCATCATCTCCACAGCACTCCTTACAACTTCAGCGTGAGTGGGCGGGTCTAAAACTGCAGGCGTGTTTTTGTTTCAGGAGCGTCAAAAAAAGATATGATTTGAAACGTTGTCAGTGCGTATATCCTGCCCTGCACTCATCACGTATTGCATCATTTTTTAAAAAAAAGTGAGGCAAAATTGAAAAATAGTACGTTTGGCCTTTAAATCCACGTCCGGGCTTTCCAACGAGCCGCCAACACGAATCCACTCCAGCGCCGGTGAATCCAAACCAGGTTTTACCGTTTCACAGCCAAGTCCCTATTTTCTACAGGCGACTAAAACGCGATTTAAAGCCTATATGTGTGCGCTTTTTGGTTTTTATCGGCACTGCACTCGTCTCGATAATAATTTCTTCCATCGACAACTCGACTCGTGCCTCACTTCGGGAAGAAAAGCCGTTTTTCCGAGGCTCGGAGGGAGCAGGTTATTGTGAGGTAAATAAACTCAGGCTAGGCTAAGCTAACGCGAACCCTGCGGATTTCCATCCGTCTGTCTGGTAAGTTGACTCAAATATCCCCCACGTTTTCCTCCCTGCTGTCTTCCAGCCACACTGAGACCCTTTTCGGTTCATATTTTGCTCAAACGTTGTCTTTTTTGGACATTCTGTGCGGCTAACGTAACGGTAGCTAAGCTAACGCTGGCTAGGATAAAGGCACGTATCGCCGCTTTCCTCCAAAATCTCAACGGTCAGTTTTTATATTGCTTATTTCTTATTTATCTGCTCGCCACTCGTTAAAACACCGGTTATATTTGCTGTGGCTTTTCGGTTTAGTGAGCAGCAGGCCGTTAGCGCAGAAGCTAAGCAGACAGACTGACAGCTCACGACTTTTTCGAATTTTCCCGTTCCACCTTAAATGGTGCAGCAGTTCCATTCTGGCGCCTGAGCCGCCAGAATGGAACTGCTGCACCATTTAAGGTGGAACGGGAAAATTCGAAACAGTCGCTGCCGAGTTGGAAGCTCAAGCAGCCACATTTAACATTTCAGCCTACCAGCTTCGTTTAAACAGCTCCGATGTCTGAATTTGCGTGGTCTGTAATAAATTCACACTGGTTTAAGAGCCAAAACTGCTTAATTTGGTCATTTATTGAGCCTAAAGTCTATGTAGCAGCGTTAGCAGTGCTGGCTATCGCAGCCTTTCTGTGCTTATTTTGGCTTTACTGCAGTCACAGGTTTCGCCCTTTTTCACCAAGAGTACAGTATTGGGTGTTATTGTTAATTTGGCAGTGCTGGTTTATTGAATTTGGTTATTATATGCCTATTTTTTCTTGCAGCCAGTCTGCGAGCTGGGAAAAAGGGAGGGGTGGCCTGCAGAGAGAGGGAGTGAGAGAGAGAGAGGAAAAAATGTTTCGATGAATGGTGCCCAGCCCTCTTCAGTAGAAAAAAAATAAAAAATAATCCAGAAAAATACGAGATTGCAACATTTGCATGTGAAAATTCAGTGCATTTCTTCCCTGATTTGCACTTGTACTAACTTTACGGTTTGTTTTTTTCCACACCTCCTGACATGAGGTGGTGTCCAGAGCCGGCTAACCCAGATATTTCTCACTGTTGAGCTGAAATAACTAAAACTATTTCACTTTCTTCAGCTTCTGAGTTTCTAAACGGGAAGATCAGCGGGTCAGTAGGGGTGTTTCCTTCTCCGTCAGCGTCGTGGACGTCGCTGTCAAGTCACCGAGGCCGAACGGCTCTGTTTATCTGGCCCAGATGGGCCTAATTTTCAGTCGTGCTCACATGTAGAGAAGCTGGACTGTCTAATATTTCAGTTAAAACTGAAAAAGTCTCATTACTCTGTGAGGAGAATAAAAGCAGGGTGAAATGTGGTGAGCGGCGCTGCTGCGAGTTGCCCTGTAAAGCCTGAAATAGTCGCGTAAAAGTCAGGGGGAGTTTTCACACCTCGTCGCACGTCTTTATGTATTAACGCCCCACACGCGCCACTCAGAAGAAGGTCCGGCTCAGCGTTTAGGCCTCGAATGATCTCAAAATCAACATCATACAGATGAAGATGTGACGTAAGTAGAGAGTTCGCTCACGTCCTCGGAAGATGCGACCGAGTTTTGATGGAGTTCTCTTCGGATTCTCTTTAAATGCGCTCAGAAAAGTCAGATTCGTCTGCTTGTGGGGGTCCAGAGCACAACCGACGGTACAAAACGTTCTTCTGCACGGTGCGGTTACATGTTTCCACCACAGAGGGCTCCAAATCCCCAAATCTTTCATAGTGTTGCTTTAATCTGGTTTATTGCTGTTGTTGGAAGAAAACCTCGTGTCTCCAAAGTGGTGACTTTACAGGAGAAGGAAAAAACGCACTTCACTTTTAATGTAAGTCGGTGGAAACAGACATTTTCCCAAGTCATTTTGGGCCACTTATTTTGGTCTGTTCTTCATGGAATTTACATACAGTGTAAAGGACAACAGGTACTTTCAAATTATGCCAAAAATGGAGATACAAGGTTTTCCTCTGACAGCAGTGATATACGTGTTTGTGCTTTGAGATTTTTGTACAGTCACTCTCGATTTTTCTAAAAACATGAATTTGGCAGTTTGGGTTGGCTGTGTTGCTTTTTTTTGCGGTATTTTAGGTGATATGGGATAGAGGTTTTTACAATATACAGTAATATGCCATTTTTGCATAACTGATAAGTTTCCATCTGATAAGTTTGAACGAAGGAAGCCCATCTGTGGAAAAAATCCACTTAAACAGGATTAATTTTGCCCTCTTTTTAATCAAACATGCGGTTTCTTCAGTGCTGGTGATTTTCCCTCATATTCTCAGAAAGGTGTGCTGTGACGTCCTGTAATGTTATCTGTCATGATATGAAGATCCTACTGACCAGCTCCAGTGTACATGACGTGAGGTGGGTAAATGCGCTTGTGCTGTATTTGGCGGCTGCTGCTGCACCGTGACCAACGTTTTGTAGCGCAATAATACACGCCTTGTTGCACCGAATAGTCAGTAACACTCTGTATTCGCGCTTTTAGGACCTGGCTGCCCACTGGTTGACATGGTTTCACCGATGCCAAGTTTATGCCACGGCACTACGCCGTGCTTTAGATACCTTCCCGCGCAGTTCTCTCCACAAAGCATTCCCACTATAAATGAAATTCCTGGAGAGGGGTCGGTTTTCTGTTAACGTAGCCCTGCATGATGGTGCGAGATGAACCCGGTACCGCCCGGCTCATTTCCCATTGGTTATCAGCACCTCGCTTCAGACCTAATTTGCATAAAGTTCAACTTTGTCACACCTTCACTTTGTGTCTCCGGTGTTTGCGCTGCCACGTGGTGCCGGAGTCATTGCTCTTACTGGAATTGAGTGACTTCCGGCCGCTTTGCTGCATCGTGTTGCCGCCGGTGTAAACGAAGGGTTACTGTTTGATGTTGCTTTTAATTTGATTCGTCTATTCGTTTAGTTCATATCGCGGCTAATAAAAAGTTACTCACAGTGAGTTTCAGATTTGGAAAAAAGTTTAGTAAAAATCAGCTAATCTGTGTAAACGAAGGGTCACTTTTTGGATTAGCATTATGGGAAAACTGAACGTTTATTTGTAAAAATTACAAGTGCAGAAAATAATTCAATTGAAGTAAATTCATCGAAAATAAAAATAAGACAATGCAGACATTTAAGCTCAGTAACCAGGTAGTAAACGTTCTGCACTTCCAGGCTACAGTAAATGCAGCAAGTGCTTTTCTGATGCGTTTGACTTTTTAGACCCGTGATCTGCCGATACCGATATGCTTCCCTGTTGTTTTATACATGCAGTGAAGCTCCTTTTTGTACTTTTCTAAGGGAAATCACTCAGAATTCTTGTGAAAATCGAAAGTAGGTAAAAAAATTCCTCACTTTCTTTGGAATAGTTTGTTAGTTTTAAAGCGCTTCAGACATTAAAAACGTGCTCTCTGTGCAAAACGTCGGGTCCATATATGGAGACGGGAGCCCTATTAGCTGACATGAGGAGGTGGGTAATGTAATTATCACCTGCGCCTTCAGTGATCGTAGTCCTGTCTGAATGCGCCTTGTCGGTCGTTCTTACTGACTGGGTCTGTAGAGATTCCAGCGCCTTTACCTTCTATAAAACAAACCGCAGAGCGACCTCAGGTTATGTTAATCCTGTGTGAATCGACATGTCGGTAAAAACACTGTCGCTTGGGTTCCCTGGCGAAGCTCAGTTCAGCTTCTTATCGGAGTTTTCCGCTTCCACACATTTACGTTTATGGCATTTGACAGACGCTCTTGTCCAAAGTGACTTACAGTTTGATCATTTTACACAGGCAGGTGAAGGCGGTGTTAGGAGTCTTGCCCTTGCTCTTATTGGTATAGTGTAGGGTGCTTACCCTGGTGGGGGACTGAACCCCAGTCTACAGTGTAGAAGGCAGAGGTGTTAACCACCACACTAACCAACCACACTTATTATAACTCTGAGGCCCTAGACGGTAACCATTTAAGGTGGAACGGAAAAATTTCAGCAAGAAGCTGCGAACAGGTGGACGACTGCAGCCTCGTTGTTCTCTGTGACTAAAATCAGGCCGATGTATAACGATACTGTCCTGTCTTACCTGGAAATTCAGAACAAAAACGTTTCATTTTATGTGCCGCAGTTGACCCTTTGCTGTGAGTTCCTACACTAACAGTGCAAATGAAGCGCTGCATTCACTTAAAACGGCGAGGTGAATGGGCTAAACGAAATAACGATGTTTCAACGTCTTTTCTCCTCCGATACGTATCCGATCTGTGGCAGTGCAACTCTGTCTAGACAGCCTGATCAGGATTCATACGTCAATCCAACTCCACATTCATTATTTCGCGCTGCTGAGACTCATAAACATTTGGGCTGATGTTTCTGTACCAAAAAATTAGGAGAGACTCTTCAAACCCTCCGTGTTTGAGGAGATTTTGGCAGAAATGGCCAAATATGACCATAGGAGAACGAGGCTGCAGCGTCAGATAACAGTCAAAAGCCAAAAGTTTAAAGAATCCGAGAACGTGAACCAAAGATGTCATCGCGTCACTTTTAAGGTGAGCTCCAACACGTTCTGGATGATGATCCCAACTGTCAGTCAGTGTCTGTATTGACGTGCAAAGATTTTCTCCAGTCTGATTGAACACATTCCGATTATAGATTAAGACTGAGGTGTTTATTCTCACTCTGCTCAACAATCCACTCAACATGCAGTTCCCCTCTGGGATCAGTAAAGGATTCTGATTCTGAATCTGATGAAAATCTTCGTTTATGTGCTCACGTGAAGTAATCTGATCCAAAAACACATGTGGAGAACCGCTTAGCGTAGACGTTACCATGACAGCCAGCATCGCATGAGTCCAGTCAGAGTGAGATGAGCAGCAGTGAGCAGTACTTGTGTTTTTGATTACTTTAAACTGACGGCAGACTCAGGAAAACGTCCTTCACATGTCCTTATTAAAGAAGGCTGAGAGGAAGACGTCGTCATCTGAGATGTCTTAAAGCTGGACGTCCGTCCCACCGCCGTCTTTTAAAGATCAGAGCATGAACTTCGTCTCCTCTGTAGACCAGTTTCCGCTCTGCGGTGTTGAACGGTACAAACTCTCACTATGACGCGACGCACATGCAGAACGGACTTAAACTTTCCGATAGGGAATGTAATCAGATACAGACGTTTACACGGATATTATTCTTCTATTTAATGGATTGTTTACAGGATTACGCACCTCGTTCAGTCAGACAGTTGTATTTCAAATGGCCTCAGTCAGACTAGTCTGTTCCGATTGAGACGTATACATGGACGTGTTCTGTTTCGATTGAGCAATTAGTTGAATTCATTATGGTTCATTAGGCTGCATGTAAACGTGGCAACTGAAGCTTCATGATCCCTCTGGGTTAGATCCGTGTATTCAGCCTACAGCAATTTAGCTCCACCCGCTCACACTGAAGTTATAAGGAGTGTATAAGGAGTATAAGGAGTGCACTGACTGTTTTGTCAGTGAAGCAGAGCCAGTCAGAACAAAGCTAATTTACATATACACTCATGGGCCACTTTATTAGGTACAGTTGTATTAGGTGTTCAGTTGCTTGTTAACACAAATAGCTAATCAGCCAATCACACGGCCGCAACTCAGTGCATTTAGGCATGTAGAGGTGGTCAAGACAACTTGCTGAAGTGCAGACCGAGCATCAGAACAGGGAAGAAAGGGGATTTAAGGGACCTTGAACGTGGCGTGGTTGTTGGTGCCAGACGGGCTGGTCTGAGTATTTCAGAAACTGCTGATCTCCTGGGATTCTCACACACAACCATCTCTAGGGTTTACAGAGAACAGTCCGAAAAAGAGGAAATATCCAGTGAGCGGTCAGTTGTGTGGATGAAAATGCCTTGTTGGTGTGAGAGGTCAGAGGAGAATGGGCAGACTGGTTCCAGATAGAAAGGCAACAGGAACTCAAATAACCAACCAAAATCTCTGAGGGACGTTTCCAACACCTTGTTGAAAGTCTGCCAAGAAGAATTAAGGCAGTTCTGAAGGCAAAAAGGGGTCAAACCTTTTACTAGCAAGGTGTACCTAATAAAGTGACCGGTGAGTGTACTAGTCTCTAACCCGCTCAGTTCTCAAGGGTGAAAATAGTCACCTGTAAGTGATTTATGACTGTTTTTATGGATGAATGTACACACATTTTATAATTTGACAGGGGAAAGATCAAATAGAGGACAGCTTGTGGGCTGTGTGTCTGTGAACCGGGTGATATTGTGAATCATTATGCTGACTGTATTAATGAAGCTCAGGTTACAGTGTGATCTGTCATTAGTCTGTGAGGCTGAATGGTTTGCTGGACGAGGCTAATCTGTAATTAGGAGTTGCTGTAGTCTGCAGTGAGGTGCTTGGTTTCATTTGCATTGAAGCTGATTATCATTAAGTGTTACCGTAATCTGACCTGGATAAGAAGGATGATGATGATGGTGATGATGATGATGATGGTGTTTGTCTGGTATTTCTTGAGATTCTAGTCACTGACCCTTAAACTACCAAATCATCTTCAGTCTGTAATCCACCTATTAGGAATTCTAGACCTTGACTTCGTTAATATTCTTCACTCTAAAACAAATGTGGTTCTTCAAGGAATCTTTGCTAAAGAAAATGGTTCTATCTAGAACCATAAAAAAAGACAGCCGATTTGGTCAGACTCTGAAGAAGAAACGACACCAAATTCCCAAACTGTCGTCACCACTGAGCAGCTTTTCAGTCGGCAGCTGTGACAGAAGAACAGGTGAACAACCTGGACTCAGCCAGAAATGAGCCCAACACCATTCGCCAGACGTGTCTGATCTTCAGAGTCTGACCAGATCAGACTGAGCCATAAAACTGACCCAATATCAGGTTCAGCTCAGTTTGGTCAGTTTCTCCAGATCAGTATTAATGTTGTTTTGTTCCAGCCGGTCTGTAAAGCTTCTTACAGCCCGTTTTGTTTGGCGAATGGTGTTGGGTGTTGTATAGTGTACAACACAGAACGGTCATGACAGCAGCCTAAACTGATGCTCTGCTTACACCGAATATTTTTATATTGTCTACTTTTTACTTATTTATGTATACAATTATTTTTGAGCCCTGACCTCCAGTCCTTATGTTGGTATTGATATGCAGTGTTAACTATAAAGATAAATAGAAAGTTAACAAAAATTGCTTAAAGGGCAAGTGTGCCTTATTATTATTATGTATTATTTAAATTTTTTTATGAGTTATAAAACCTTTTTTTTTTTTTGGTCCTCAGTTTTCTCCAATTCCACCCGCTAATTAGGACTCCCCCAACCACACGATAGGACTCCCCCAATTACACAAAGGCACCAAGAGCTGTGAAGCTCTACTGCATCTTTAGGAACTGCTGCTAACACAGCGTGATTGGGCAGCAGAAGGCGCTCGCAGGAAAACGACATCCGCCAGATCTGTTACTCCAGACAGCGGACGCCTGCGCTGACTAACATCACGCTGAGCGGTGGGGAAGACGGGGGGCCATCCTGCTCACCCAGTTGTGATCTCTTGGACTCCTGGCCACAGATGGCTGTGGCATCACCAGGAGGTTGTGAGTTCAATCCCTGATGGTGGGGCCAACGCTTAGACACTGGTGCCACTCAGGAGCCCCAAACGTGCTCTTTTTGTTGCTGTACCTTTAAGACTGTTACATGTATATGAGCTCTGTTCTGATTGGCTGTGCCTCGTTCAAAAAGCAGTCCAAGCTGAAACACTCCGTATAACTTCAGCCCGAGTGGGTGGGGCTGAACTGATGTAGACTGAATTGATGATGTGTACTTTGGCTGGTTTTCATGACATCAGTGTGTCAGTTGCATTGACTGAATAGGGCTTAAGCTGTGCTAACACGTTGCTGCAAACTGCTTTATTTAAACATCAAATGTGGATAAATTAAATTAATTAGGTCACCAAAACGTGTTTAAGTCCAAAAGTGTAAATGATTTTCCTTTTGGAAGCAGGATAAGGAATATATTGTGTGATAAGTCGTGTGACTGAGTGAAGAGCAGATGTGTGTTATGTTACGACAGGTGTAGCGATGGATGCTCTTAGGTTTGATACGATTTTCATTCTGAGATTTAATTGATTCTCGTTGTTTTATCTGCTCTCGTTCTTTACACAGAGCGGTTTGGCTGTGATATAAATGCACGTTCTCCAGTAGAAGCCGCTTTCTAACTAAATAAACCCCAGAAATTGCACCTGTAGCACCACCTGCACCGTTTGATGGCTTTCCAACTTGTGCGCTCCTGATTAAACTCAGCAGCTAATTGCCAGATTCAGTAGGTGTGTTAAGAGCAGGAAAATCGCCAAACTGAGCCGGGCGCCGACCCTCCAGGGTCACATTTCACCACTCCGCCGTAGAGTTTGTAAGACTCTTTTGAGAGTGGGTGTGTCCCCAGCATAAGGCCCAAACCCATTTCTTAATTTTACCCCTATCCCTTGTTTTTGAGTGTCCCCTCTTCCCTTGGAACTGAGTTACAGGGCAGTGGTTGAGATCTTCCCTCTCAAATGAGACCCTCTGATCAAAGAGCATCACTTCATTAACAGCTACCAGCGCTGCTCTGTAGGCGACCCTGCCCGTCTGCAGGGACAGCAGAGGAGGGGAAAGTTCAGGTCCTCACTGCTGGGCTTTAGTTACATTTAGGGATCATACGCCTTCAAAGAGGGGAAGAGGGGGGCAATTATTTATCACCACCCCAAGACGTAGGTAGGGTGAGGGGTGAAATGGGATTGGGCCTTGGTCTCACCCCTCCCCTCCCAGTTTATTCTGATAGGCTCCACCAGATGCCTAGTTTTGATCATTGTGGTTTCCACAAAAAAAACGTAAATAAGAGATGCTCCTAAGGGAGTGAGGCGTGTATCGGTCATGCAGTTTTACCTTTCCGTGCTTTCATTTCCGCTTCACCTTTGGTACTGTGTGCTGGACTGGCTGTGTTCTTGTACGTAACATCCATGTGTTTAATCAGCGAATAGGGCTGTGTTTGTAATTTCTCTGCGTTCTTCTCTTCAGCCCCTGGCCAGCCTTTCTCCTTGTCGCTGTGGCTTCGTCTCTGAGATGCAATAGAGGAGAGCCTTCGACGTTCCACTTGCTGGATAACATCTTAACACTTCACCTTTGGCACTGTGACGTTGACCTCACTGCTCCTCCCTGCGCTGGTGGCCCTTCGCATCGGGCCAGAACCATGTGAAGCCCTTCTTATGCAGCTCTGAGTGGACTGTAGGACTATTGCGGTAACGCCCCCCTCCAGACCTGTAGGGGGCTCCCTGTTTAACTCCTGCCTGAGCAGAGACTCCGCCCCAAACCCCATCTACACTAAAGGCCCTTAACCCCGCCCCCTGAGAGCTTTCCGTTAGCGTCGAGGGCTAGCCATGATGTTCCGGGACCAGGTGGGGATTCTGACGGACTGGTTTAAAGGCTGGAATGAGTGCGAACAGACGGTGGCGCTGCTGTCGCTGCTCAAGAGGGTGTCGCGGACACAGGCGCGCTTCCTGCACATCTGCCTGGAGCACTGGCTGGCGGACTGCACCGAGATACACTTGCTGGAGGCCGAAGCCAACAATGCAGGTAAAGGGGTTTATTAGACTGTCACGATTGAACTTGATTAAGAAAATTAATAATAAGCCTGGATGAATTGGCAGTGATTAGTCCATGATTTATGTGATGATATATGGGGTGGCAAAAATATATCATCACAGTAATTCGATGTGTTACGATCCACACAGCCATTTATATGAACCGTTGACCTGGTTTTCTCATATTTTTCGTATTTTTATATTTCAGCGATGTCATTCTAAAGGCTTCGTAGTTTCCTCTTTAACTGTTGTAGGTTCTTTGAAAGGCTGTGTGCAGCTTTCCTGGCCTTTTTTGAAACTGTGATTGTTTTATTCATGGCAAAACAAAGTGTAATTACTTGATTACTAATATAGCAACATATTTCTTTCTGCACGCTGCACCTTGGCTGTGATATTTCTTTAACAGTGTCTCGGTAACTGCAGTGTAATTTCATGACATGTTTATTTCCTAAAGGCATTGGTTGTTTTGTTTTTGTAGCACTTTTTACAACGAATGTTGTCATGAGGGCTGAAAGTGCTGGTCTTTTTGGCCAAGAAAGGTCTTATCACATTAAAGTATGCCACAATACACTTTTCTGAGCATGTCGATGTTTAAGTATTGGTACTTAAAGAACACTGACTGCATATTTCATTACAGAGGGAGCAGAATTGGGCCTGATTGGATTTAGTGCAGTGCAGTTTGTGAAACACTGGAGAAAAATAATTTGTTGTTGTTGCTATTATTATTATTATTATTATTATTATTGCTATAATTACTATCTTTAGTAGTAGAAGTAATATTACAGCCTCTTTTTGTGTCATTACAGGTTCTGTTTCATCTGTTCCAACTCATTAATTATTTTTTTTGTTTGCCCCCCACCACCAAATTGTTCAGTCTAAGTATGACTGAGCAGTATATCATTACCGTGATTAATTATGTATCATTTTCTGAGAAAACAAATATATAGAGACATTGTGTATCCTGAAAAAATTTTTGGAGTGATATTTTTTCCAAATCACCTGCCTCTATAGAAGTGTGTAATTTCGATACCCAGGATTGGAAATCCTTGTCCAGTGAGGTCAATCTCTTTGGTCTTTAATACTGAATCTATTACTGAATGTTTATCTCTCTCTTTCTCATCTCCTCTCCTTCAACCCTGCCTCCTCCAGCCATCGTCAGTCAGTGGCAGCAGGAGCCGAAGGAGAAGGCCGTCTCTCTGCTGCTGTCTCACCTGCCGTTGCTGCAGCCGCGGAACAGCGAGGCGAAGTGCGAGTACATGAACCTGCTGCAGAAGGTGCTGAGCCACACCATCGAGAGCAGCCTGTTCGTGGAGGAAAGCCGCCAGCTGCTCTCGTACGCCCTCATTCACCCGGCCACCACGCTGGACGACCGCACCAACCTCGCCCTCTGGCTCAACCACCTGGAGGAGCATTTGTCGGCCCGCCCGCCCCCTCCCCCCGGACCGTACCACCACGCCCGGCAGGGCTCGGACGAGTGGCCCGGTCCCACAGAGTCTCTGGAGGCGCACGGCTGGCACGATAAGCCCCCCTCGACCTGCAGCTCGCCTGCCGGACAGAACGGGCACATGGCTTTCCCGGGCACGGGCGGGGTGCCCTCGCCAATCAGTATCAGCAACAGCACGGGTCAGTAGTGTGGGGGACCGTGTGTGCATAGTTTGGAAAATTAAATAATGTGGAGGCAGAAGAATTGGCTGATAAATGGAAAAGGAGCATGTTTACATGCACTTAATAATCCGATCACTGCAGGAAATCAGATTTTGTCAGTAATCTGATCAGCACTGGGTGGCGCTGCGTAGCTTTTGCACACTAGTCTAGCCATTCACTCACAACAGCGCTCATTATTTTGCGTTTTATTTTTATTTATTCGTTTAACCTCATGTTAAAAACATTTTCCGCTTTAGTGAGAAATTGTTCGTTAAACGTTATTCTGCTTTTTATGTTTTTGTGGTTTTCTCTGATCAACTGCTTCCTCAGGCCTCCCCGGTCAGGTGCAGCCGAGCCCTCTGAAGCGCTCCATGTCCCTCATTCCCGCCACTCAGCCGGGCTGTGGCTCCGATTGGCTGAGCCAGGATGACATGGGCGTGCGGCAAGGCGTGGGCGGTGCCGAACACGCCCCTCTCTCGCCGCAGGGCAGCGTGGCATCATCGGGCAGCGAACAGACAGAGGAGCAGACCAACACACGCAACACCTTCCAGGAGGACGGCAGCGGCATGAAAGGTCAGAGAGCATCATGTTTAAATATAATATTCATTTGCATATTCATTGTTGAGCACTGTCAATGTTTTAATGGAAGGTAACAAAGAATTTTTAGTTTTCACGTTGTGTGTGGTAAATGGTGCTTAATGCCATTGGGTTGGTATAGTGTAGTAGTGGTTGGGTTGGTATAGTGTAGTAGTGGTTGGGTTGGTTAGTGTAGTAGTGGTTGGGTTGGTATAGTGTAGTAGTGGTTGGGTTGGTATAGTGTAGTAGTGGTTGGGTTGGTATAGTGTAGTAGTGGTTGGGTTGGTTAGTGTAGTAGTGGTTGGGTTGGTTAGCGTAGTGGATAACACATCTGCCTTCTACACTGTAGACTGGGGTTCAATCCCCCACCAGGGTAACCACCCTACACTATACCAATAGTAACAGTAGACTCCCTCTTGGGCAAGACTCCTAACACCACCTTGGCCTGCCTGTGTAAAATAATCAAATTGTAAGTCTCTCTGGATAAGAGCGTCAGCCAAATGCCGTGAATGTAAATGCCATTAGGACATGCGCTAAAAACAGAGGCCAGTTTTCAGATTGAACCGGTTAAAGTGATGGTGTCTGTATGTGCTCTGATAGACGTGCCGACGTGGTTGAAGAGTCTCCGCCTACACAAGTACGCCTCGCTTTTCTCCCAGATGAGCTACGAGGAGATGATGGTCCTGACTGAACAGCATCTCGAGTCACAGGTGAGCTTCGCCCACTGACTCATGTCAGCAAACGGAAACGCTCAGACGATCTTCTGGTGTGTTCGGCGGTACGTTGTGCAAATTTCCAGACCTTCATGTGTGCACGTGTACTAGACCCGGGCAATATCTAAAAATAATTTGCTATATTTTCACTGAAAAATATCAGGCTATCATTGATAATATTGCCACTCCACACAAAAAAAAGAACTCAAAGATACTCGTGGCCCTCGGCAGCTTGGACTTGCTTGTTTTTTTTGTGTTTTATGTGCTTTTTGTAACCATTTTAATGAAAATCTTTAATAAAAGGTACACTTGTTAAATAATATGCTGGGTAAACAGACATCTTCTGAAAATTGTTTCATCATTGGTGTAATAAACGTTACTGCAAACGCGCGTCCGTGAACTTCTGACGTGTATTCGTGGACACTTATGTGGTGATAGTTCTCCCTGCTGGAGAAACATCAGTCTGCAAGTGATTTCCTGAGCCATGCCCAAGCGCTGCCCACTCTAAAAGGAGTTTTCTGTCGTTACAGCAGTGTTGTAAGTGTAATTTAACTAACCAGTGGGACACAATCTGTACAGAAAATACTGCGCATTTTACTCCCATACAGCGGAGACATTGGGCAGTTAATGGTACCAGAGCTTTTAAAGACCCCATTTCACTCAACGTTTTAAGAGTAAAAGTAAATAAAACATTGTGTTAATTTGACATTTATTTATTGCCTTTTTCTGAGAACACCGGCCATAGACGAGGATCAGAGGTACTTTCGCTTCAGGTTAGAGTTAACTTTGCGCTACGAGCTGCGACACCGGCTCTTGTGTTTACAGAAACGGTAGGCCATTAACTAATATGAATAATAAGAGAACAAATCCAGATGTTGAGTTTGCTATTTTTGGCCTGTATTCTGTCTGTATGCTGTTTTATCATTAGGCTGATTTAGATTATTACTACTTTTCAAATGTATGACTCCACCCATATTTGCATTATTGTTGGTGTGGATCGCAGAAAAAATACTCATTGAGCGCCCCCTTGTGGGAAGACAGAATTATTCAGGAGAAAATTAGTTAATTTTCTCTTCTACACTCAAAAAAAGATGGTTCTTCAAGAGTTCTTTAGTAAAGACAGTAGTTCTCTATAGAACCATGAACACTCAGACAACCCTTGATTAAATGGTTCTTCAGATTAATGGAGAACGTACTGTATGTAGAACTTTTTCGAAAATGGTTCTGTACAGAACCAAAAAGTGTTGTTACAGTATCAGGTTTGTAAACAATAGAAGAACCCTTTTTGATGCTGTATAGAACACATTCTCCATCAGTCTCAAGAACTATTTCACCAGCAGAGAACCTTTTAAACATGCAGATGCTTTTGTGAATGTTTTATAGAACCATTGTCTTTACTAAAGAACCCTTGAAGAACCATCTTTTTTTTTTTTTTTTTTTTAAAGAGTAAATAAAATGTCTATGAATAAATAGTAATAGTGATTCCCTCCTCTGTCCGATATAGAACCTTTTTGAAAAGCACCAAAAAGGGGTTCTTCCACTGTAATGATGTCAAGCTTGTCATGATATAGGAACCCTTTTCGAAAAGGTTCTATTTAGAACCATACAAAACACATTCTCAATCAATCTAAAGAATCCTTTAATTGTGCAGTGGGTTCTTTGAGTGTGTTTATGGTTCCCATAGAACCATCTTCTATACTGTAGAACCCTAAAGAACCATCCTTTTTTTTTTAAATTTTTTTTATGTAATAGTCTTGGCTTTCCATCATCACACTGCCTCAGTGTTGTTTGAAATTGTGCTACATGTTCTGTTGTAGAACGTGACCAAAGGCGCCCGGCACAAGATCGCACTGAGCATCCAGAAGCTGCGGGAGCGGCAAAGTGTCCTCAAGTCCCTCGAGAAGGTGAAACAAACTCAACAACGTCCACAAACCAACCAGGGCTGCATGATGTTTGATATTCATTACCTCAATACTGATTCTCACAATACTGATGTGGCAGAAGGCTCCGTTTTTACAGTCACTGTCTCAGAAATATATATTTTTTGATGTTTTAATGAGTTAACTTGCTCGTGTAACCTGAAAGTCAGTTATTTTATTAAGTGGAGAAAAAAAAAAACTTTAACCATGTCGCATAATTGATTTATTAGTGACTTCAAACATATTGTAAGACATGTTGAATGTGACAGTACGAGTGTTTTGTCCAAATTGTGCAGCCTTGGTTCCAGTCAGGCCTTCCTTTCTTGTGTCTTTTTGAAGAAATTTCTTCAGAACAGTCACAGTTAACATAATTTCATTTCTTACAGGATATTCTAGAAGGTGGGAACGTTCGGAACGCTTTGCAGGAGCTGCAGCAGATCATCATTACCCCAATCAAAGCTTACACCCCCCCCACTGCTGCCCAGAGGGAGGCGGAGCCTGGAGCCACGCCCACCGACAAAGCAGCCAATCCCGTGGAAGATAAGGACACGTCTGTGGAGGGATTCCAAACGCATAATCCTCCTCCGTGTGACGGGGAGTCGTCGACGACACCGATTTCAGAAGGAGATATTCCGGGACAGTTCACTCGAGTGATGGGGAAAGGTAGGGGGCAGTGACTGAGGGTGGGAGGGAAACATCAACACGGCATAACATGGCTGGGTTTTAGCTTTAGAATTACTGTCCACTCATAGAGACTCAAGTATTGAGGTTTATTAACATTTAACGTTTATTCTGACCGCAGTTAGACTGATGCATTAAGCCAGGGTTACACTACACGACTCCTACCCCAGTTTTAGCCCTGATTCTCAGTCTCCCGTTCTCCTGTTAATAGGAGACGCAAGTAAACAAACATGAGCTGCTGCTGCTGCTGCTTTCTCTGCAGTTTGCACTGACGCAGTAAAGAAGCGGTAGGTGAACATGTTTTAAGTGAAACTCGATTGTGCCTCAGCTCAATAAAACGGAGAGCAGGAGCAGCAAGTAAGCAAAGAAAAACGCAGAGGAGTCTCTCGCGTGTGGAGCGAAGCTTTTTAATGAGCGCAGTTTAAGGCATGATTGAGTTTATGTACATTTAAAACTCTAAAAATGCCAACTGGACACATTTTTGAATCCATGAGACTCACTTGAACATGTTTACCTGCTGCTTTTTTTAATATTTCAGCATAAACGGCAGTGAGGCACTTCACGTTTGTTTATTTGGGGCTCCCAGTAACGTGTTTTTTTTAATTTTTTTATTTATTTATTTATTTTTTTTTTCTTTTTTTTAAGTGACCTTTATTACTCCCACAACAGGGAAATTTCACCTCTGCATTTAACCCATCCGTGCAGGGAAACACCACATACACACTAGTGAACACACACACTAGGTGTAGTGAGAGCGGTGGGCAGCTTGCCCAGAGCGGTGGGCAGCCCTATCCACAGTGCCCGGGGAGCAGTTGGGGGTTAGGTGTCTTGTTCAAGGACATCTCAGTCATGGACTGTCACCTCTGGGGATCGAACCGGCGACCTTCTGGTCACAGGGCCGGTTCCCTAACCTCCAGCCCACGACTGCCCCCAGTTGAGTAGTGCATGACCCCCAGTCGTTTAGTGTGGACCCCCTGATATTTCAGTTGCCCAAACCAATCGGACAGTGTGAGGCTCCCAGTCTGTTGTGATCTTTAAACCCAAGGCTTTACCAAACAGCATTTCAGTCTGAGTCCACAAGATGGGGCAGTTTCTCTCTGATGAGAAGGTTTCTGTCGCTGGCCTTATCGTAAGGTGAGGAAGCAAAGTGCCTTAGGCTTGCGGATGTGCATGCGTATGTATTTTTAAAAATGTTTTTTCCTCTGTGATTTGATTTGGCCTTCCATCCACACGGAAACACGTTTTTCATCCACTGAAAACGGAGGTTTTTGAAAGGGCTCTCCAGACTGGAGATGGTTGAAAACTCAGATTTCGGGTTTTTGTGTGCAGCTTTTTTGAGAACCCGGTCCGAAGTG
This sequence comes from Pygocentrus nattereri, assembly GCF_015220715.1. NCBI lineage: Eukaryota > Metazoa > Chordata > Actinopteri > Characiformes > Serrasalmidae > Pygocentrus > Pygocentrus nattereri. The sequence goes on along the minus strand of NC_051227.1, from coordinate 6,764,017 downwards.
TGACCGACGACCGGGTTGTTTCTTTTTGCTCGGCGGTTTGTGATTTGAGTTCTATAACCATGTTTCCAACATTAACTCTCGGTGCAGATCTGTTGTCTAAATAAACCCTAACTTGGCTTCTCTATCTAGTTAGGACTGTGTGGGTGTTTTGGAGTCGATGGAGTAGCCGTGGCACCGTAAACAACTTCACTGTACTCCTGCAGTCTCCTCTCTGTCTTTAACACCTCAGCATGTTTCTTGCGGAGATGCCGTAATTGCGCAGTGGTTCATTCACTGTGTCGTGCACATGGCAGCTGAACGAGCTCCGTGGAGGAAGGCGCTATGTGACAAAGCCTCTGATTGGTTGGTTAAAAAAAGGCGTGCCCTGAAACAAAAATGGACAATTTTGAGGCGCTTCGGCTTCATCAGACGCACTTATACTTCACTGTGAAACGCGCATTTGTTAAATATACAGTGAATATCTCCTGAATGTAAGATGCTCAGCCTGTTATTCAGTAGTACTAACTAGGACTGAGCCCCAGAACATGTAGGTCATCGTATATTTGGGTTCACAAGAGGACGAGGCTGAAGCTGGCTTCACCACCTTCTGGTTCAAATTTCCCAGTTCCACTTTAAATGGTGGCAGTGTTCTGAACTCAAACGTTGCCATGGTTACTGTGAAAGAATAGTTTTCCAGCAGTCGGGAAACTAGTCATAAAATGTCATGGCGACGTGGAGCATCTTCATAAATAAATACAGATTTAGAACCATTTTGCCAGCTGTGTGGAATTAGACCTCTGCATTTAACCCATCCGTGCAGTGAAACACACACACACTAGGGGGCAGTGAGCACACTTGCCCAGAGAGGTGGGCAGCCCTATCCACCGCGCCCGGGGAGCGATTGGGGGTTAGGTGTCTTGCTCAAGGACACCTCAGTCACGGCCTGTCAGGAGACTCGTGACTAGCTTTAATCTGGGTCTCCCAGACTTGCACTAATATTTTAAATCATTAGTTTGTGATTTTAGTTAATAATGAATTATACATTTATTATTAGGAATTAAGAACCATTTGTCAGTGTTAACACACTGTGACAATAAAACCTTTATTGTGAGAACACTTGCCCAGAGAGGTGGGCAGCCCTATCCACCGCGCCTGGGGAGCAACTGGGGGTTAGGTGTCTTTCTCAAGGGCTCTTCAGCTATGGACTGTCAGCCGAGATGCTCGAGCCATCCAGGGCTGGTTCCCCTCACAGGGCTGGTTCCCCTCACAGGGCTGGTTCCCCTCACCTCCAGACCACGATTTATATCTCATCACAAAGTTTTGCCCCATGACTATGATAAGATTAGGATGTTGTATTTCAAATGTTTTTTTATTTCAAATTGCAGTGAAACAGTTTTTGCTGCCTTGCCTGCTGTAAAGAAGAGACTGTCCAGATGCATGTTGAGTGCTGAGTTGCACACCTGCTTAGAGTGAATCATATAGTAAACAGCTGCCTGGTTCAGAAGCGATTCAGGCATGAATATAAACTCATAAAATGCAATATTTGGAATTAACAACAGTTGCTGCTTGCGTGACATGCAGAATTAGCAGCATCCAATGTGTATAATAGGCATCAGTAATGTACGTCGTATATGAATGTGCATTGAATCATTTAGAAAGTGTGTTGTGACAGTTTTGGACCGTATTGCTCACTGCATGAAGTCGGCTGTGTGTTTCAGTGTGTACTCAGCTTCTGGTGTCCAGGCCGGACGAGGAGAACATCAGCTGCTACCTGCAGCTCATAGAGAAGTGTCTAACACATGAGGTGAGTCTTCTGTGGGGCAATCACATGAATGTTGAAATTGAAGGGGAACTCCACCGAATTTTAAAAGTTCCTCCATAACTCAGTGTGTGACGTGAGCAGAGAGGTTCATGGTGGTTTGGTGTGAAACGGTTCAGATGTCTTTACAATGGTGGTGATGGGAACCAGGGGTTGCCATGACGACAACACAGATATAGACACTTTATTTACCATCCAGAACCACCAGAGAACCTACATGAGTCTCCTGAGTTTATATTGATATATTATATAGATTATATAGAATGTTGATGATGGAAAACAGTGGAAAATCTGAAATAATTGGGACTATATTGCCTTACAACTAGATTATAGACCAAAATTTTCTCAAAACTATCATAAAACAGTGTCTTAGTGATCAGGCAGTGAATTTGTAGCCATTTCATGTAGGAACTTTCTCTGAGGAGCTTTTAGAGGTGGACATCTTGTTCCTATCACCACCACTGTGAACAATTCTGAGCATTTCACACCAAACCACTCTCAGTGTAAATTATATCCTTATGGTTAAATTATGCAGTTCAATTCAATTTAATGTAGTTTTTAATATCACATCTAATTACTTCATTCACTGTAAAATCACAATGACCTGTAATGTGGTTTATGATCAGTCTCTGTGATTTGGGACGTGTCCTCTGTCATTGCAGGCGTTCACAGAGACGCAGAAGAAGCGGCTGGCGTCGTGGAAACAGCAGATGCTGAAGTTGCTCCGCCTCTTCCCACGGAAAGCCATGCTGGACATGCCCATGTACCGTCAGAAAGGGTCCGTCTCAATCGATCCTGTCTTTCTTTTTACGTTTGTTTTACGTTAGGTCTCATTTTTATCATATCTATTTTTCCCCCTTCATTCTTAAATTTCTTTTTCCTCCTTTTTTAATTTTTGTTCATTTTTCTTTTTGTCGCTTCCTTTTTTCTTTTTAGAATTCTTTATTTGCTCCATTCTTTCGTATTTTTCTCTTCTTTTTTACATTTTTTACATTTACATTCAATTTTTTTAATGTATTTATTGCCCTCTTTTGTCCATTTTTCTCTTGGTTTTCTTTTTCTTTCATACATTCTTAATTTTGGCCCTTTTTTTCCTCTCATACTGTCTAATTATTCTCATAACAAATTATTCTATAATATTAACTGCATTTAAAATGATCTTTTTTCTCCTCCTTGCTGCAGATGGGCATACGGCTCAAACTCTCTGCCCACAGCGGGCTCTGTGAGCGGAGGTTTGGGCCGACGGGGGCAGAGGCAGTTCCCCATCCCCCCGCGCGGCGCGCTGCCCCCCACCCGCATTGGCCTCATGACCCCCGGGGGCATCACCGGAGCATCGCCGCGGCACACGCTCGCCAACCCCACCGCGCTCACAGGGCAGGGCCGACAGGTCAGATACACAACTTGCTCCTTGAATGGGATTCGTCCGATTTTTGCAGAGTGAAGTCAGACTTGACTGTGTAAGCGTATAAATCTGGTGAAGTTTGTTAAAGTGTGTGTTTATTTTGTGTTTCAGAACCTGTGGTTCGGTAACCCTGGAGGCAGTAACAGCATGCCCAGCCAGAGCCGCAGCTCCGTACAGAGAACACATTCTCTACCAGTACACACGTCCCCACAGACCATGCTTCTGTTCCAGCAACCAGGTACAGTCACGCTGACGCTCTCTGAGCGCTCGTCCCACCACCCGCAGCTCAGATCAGCATTTACAGTAATATATAAGGCCGGTGTCATTAGGAGACACATCCATCAAAATCAAACTCTCAGCTGTGTGCCGGATATTTCTCAGGGAAGACACACAACTTTCTACAGTCTAAATGCTCATTATTGGTGCTCAAATTTAGATAAAGCTGCTTTATGAGAGGCTTCGCAGTAGGAAACCTGGGTGCGATTTTAGACTCTGAGATCTGTTTTATCTGCATGTAAACAGTCACTAAAGTAGCTTTTTATTATTTGAGAAATGTCGCCAAAGTTCAGCCTCTTCTCTCTTAGAGCGATGCAGAGAAACTTGTTCATGCATTTGTTAGAAGCAGAGTTGATCACTGTAATGGTCTTCTTACTGGACTTTCTAAGAAAACAGTACTTCCTTTCCAACTTGTACAAAGCAGCAGCGCAGATCCTAATAAAGACAACATGACACTGGCTGCCTGTGACATTCAAAGCTATTTCACTAGTTTTAAGGCTCTAATTAGTTTCATATTTTTTTTGTTTTAAATAGATAATTACAGCGTATTATGTTTTCACCAGGCTGCGTTTACACAGCAGGTAAAAGTGGCCCAGATCCGATCTTCTTCCTCATGTGTGTCAGTGTGAACAGATAAACACACTGAATCTGACATTTTCAATTCCGATTTGAGACTCTTTCATATGTGGAACTGAAATCCGATCCGTATCCGACCTGCGGCAGTGCGGCTCCGTCTGAACAGCCAGATCGGAATTCATGCGACTTTTACGTCAGTCCAACTCGACATTCGTCATCATTTCACGCTGCTGAGTCTCAAACATTCAGGCTGATGTTTCTGTACCAAAAAATTAGAGGTGACTTTTCGCAGCCGCTCCAAGTTTGACGAGGTTTCGAACGAAACAGCCGAGCGCGGCCGGAGGTGCCCGAGGCTGCAGCGTCAGAGAACAGCTCACAGAATCCAAGGACACGATCCAAAGAAGTGGCCGAGGCCGAATAACGCGCCCTTTTTACTGCAAACTCGAACACACTGTGGGTGATGAGTCCAGCTGTCAACCAGTGGAACTTCATAATCGCTCCTGAGATGCTGGCAAAGATGAAACCGGGAGCAACTGGTGTTCGCTAGTTGTCATCGTTGTTTACCTCCGAACGAGCCACATGAAGCATTGCTCTTTTGTGCTTGCGACTCAGTTTAGGAGCTGATCTGTTCAGACGGTCACATACAGACCACATTTAAAAGACGAGCTGAACAGCCAAACAAATCAGATTCGGGCCACTTTTACCTGCTGTGTAAACGTGGCCTTATATACGTGCGTAGATCATAAATCTCAAAGCACCTTTTGGGATGTAGTGTGTTTGTATCTAAATATACGTTGTATTATTGTATAATAAAATAACAATACAGTGACTCCCAGAACGCACGGTCTCTCCGCACTCCTCTTTCTTTCCCTGACCGCTTTGCTTTTGCCTTTCTTTTCCAGAATGCCAGGTTCCAGGGACGGATCTGGAGATCAACCCCACGCTGGAGTCACTGTGCCTCAGTATGACGGAGCACGCCTTAGAGGGTACGGCCAGCCGCCGCCTCAGACCTTCTGACCGTATTACAGACGCATCATAAGTCGGGCGTCTGATCTGTTTGGTCACCGTGACGACTTCAGTTAGAACTGAGTTTATGTAGCTGCTACAGATCAACTGTAACTTCATAATCTAATCCAATAGCTCCACAGAAGAAAATCGTACTTCATACAGAAGCCCTGAAGGTTTTTTAAAAACATAACCATCTGAGGATGAGGTGGGGGTTTGAAATACTTAGCATTAGCATGCTAATGGTTTGCCAATTAGGCCCCCAGTACTTTTTTTTTTTTTTTTTTTTTTTTCTTTCCTTTTCCTGGTTCATTTAAGAGCTGCCCCCACTGGTCAAAGCTGGTATAACGTGCTGAGCGTTTCCCATTTATTTCATACAGCACTGAAAACCAGTGAGGTAGAAAAGCAGGTTTTTAAAGGCTGAAATTGTAAAAGGTTATGATAAAATATTTTATCCAGCTGTTTTTGATTATACAAGCAGAAAAAGAGGAATATCGTGGATCTTGAACTAATTTTTTTTTTTTTTAATTTCTTCCATTTTCCCATTCAGGGCCTCCATAATTAATGCGTTTGACTAGGCATCATTTTCTAAACGCTCAACTAACTTTAAAGAAAACCGCAACAGTGTCTCAACTTCTGTCTTTCCGTCTCTTCAGCCGTTCTGTTGAAAACGGAATATAATTGTTTTAAGGAAGCTGTTACAGCAAGTTCAGTGGAAGTAACCAGCACTATTAGCGTTTACATGCTCATAATGAATGATGACTTCTGTGATACGAATTTTTGAAAAATGTTTTATCTTGAACTTGTCTGAACTTAACTTGGGACAAACGAGATTTAAAGGGGAACTCCACTGTGAGATACTAAAGGGCGTTTTGAGGCAGATTTTCCGCTATTTTTCCATCATCAACATTCCATATAAACTCAGGAGACTCGTGTAGGTTCTCTGGTGGTTCTGGGTTGTAAATAAAATGTCTGTATTTGTGTTGTCGTCATGGCGACGTCTGGTTCCCATCACCATCACTGTAAAGACGTCTGAACCATTTCACACTAAACCACTCGGAATCTCTCTGTTTACACCTCACACACTGAATTATGCAGAAATTTAGAAAAAATTGGTGGAATTCCCCTTTAAGAAACAGATTACAGCTTTTAAATTTGTTTTTAGAGATCATACTAATTCTCTCTCTCTCTCTCTCTCTCTCTCTCTCTCTCTCTCTCTCTCTCTCTCTCTCTCTCTCTCTCTCTCTCTCTCTCTCTCTCTCTCTCTCTCTCTCTCTCTCTCTCCCTCTCCTTCTCCCTCTCCTTCTCCCTCTCCTTCTCCCTCTCCTTCTCCCTCTCCTTCTCCCTCTCCTTCTCCCTCTCCCTCTCCTTCTCCCTCTCCTTCTCCCTCTCCTTCTCCTTCTCCTTCTCCTTCTCCCTCTCCCTCTCCCTCTCTCTCTCTCTCTCTCTCTCCCCCAGATGGAATGGACAGAACATCAACAATATGAAAATAAAAAGCAATGGAAAAAGGAATTTTGCAATCTCACACTTCACTTTGCAACCGAGTCATGCGTTCGGTGCCCACGGCCCCCAGAACATACATATATGCTAAACAAACAAAGGAGGAAAAAAAAAACTAAGCAAAGCAACACGAGTCACTACAAAAGAAAAAAGAAATGACAAAAAACTAACTGTGTACATGTTCTCTTGATATTTTTCTACTTTATTATACTTAACTAAGTTTATTATAAATGGAATACAGATGACTATTATATGAGGGGGGGAGGAGGCGTAGTGTGCTGAAGCTGCTTAGCGTCCTCCTGTAGAACTGCCTCCAACAGCCTGAGGGAGGCGCTCTCGCTCCCGTTCACACAGAGGAAGAGAGCATCGTCCAGGTTCCCTTCTCTTCGCTCGCTGTCCCTCGCTCCCTTCCTTTCGCTCACGACGTCGGGGCCCCTGTCGTTTTGTGCACTCGTGCGATGCCGGTTGATCGTCACTAGCTTTCGTTGATCGTAAGCAGCGTTTCTAACGTCAGCGCGCGCGGCTGAGCCGACGAATGGCTTTGCTGGCATGACGGGAGGGTCGTCGCCCAAAGGGAGGTTTATGCCCGCAGGCGTGTGCAAAAGTTTTGGCGCCCCCTGGTGAATTCCGTGCTTTTGTTGATTTTGTAAGCATGAATGAGGCAGAATTACTGTTCGTTTGCTAAATTGAACTAATTCGGCGGAAAACGAGACATAAAGCCCATGCCATGTTTTTTTTTTTTTTTTTAACCCCCCCATAGCAAAGGAACGGAATCTGTGCACTAAAATGTAAAGTCCGATTTAAGTGTGTTTTCTGTAGAGGACGTTTTTACTAATTTTCTCTCCGAAAATCAACAAAACGTGTCATTTGCGGGGGGTGTTCAGATCTGTCGAGCTCTCCGTCAAGCGATCGCCGTCCTGTAGCATCGACCAGTGAGGTGGGCGTTCGTTTGTGGAGAGAGAGGAGAAACATCAGGCGTTCTTCGTTCATCTTCGTTTTCACGCACAATCTGGCTTGAATGCTTAACGCCGTGCACTCCATCGATCACGTGGACATTCGGGCTGGGCGATATGACGAGTGCCGTATCGCGATGCTACTGTACTGCTATTCACGATACGCTGTATTCGTGGTGCCATTAGTTTTTTGGAGCTTTGAGGAGTTGGTGCACTTGTAAAGGAACCAGTGGTGCCAAATACGATCAAAATCTGAATATTGTGACTTATTGAACGTTTTCTTTCACTGCACTGCGACAGATCCCGTTCAGCAGGACTAGTTGTGTTCTGTTTGTAACCCGACGTGCAGTTGTTCCGCGTTCTTTAAGCACCGACGGCGTCCACGACATGCTCTGAAAAGCGTGACACATCGTAAAACGATTTCTTGATGGTGATAAAATGTCATATTGCCCACCCCTACACTCTTATTGATGGTTCTTCAGGGGTTTGTTATTAAAAAAATGGTTCTATATAGAACCATCAACAGTCAAAGCTTTGCATGGTCAAATGGTTCTTTGCATTGTGAAAGAGTTCTTCATTTGTAAGGAAAATGAACCGTATATGGTTCTGTAAAGCACCAAAAAGGGTTCTTCTGTTATGATGTCAAGCTTGCGGTACCAGAACCGTTTTTGATGCTGCATAGAACCATTTTCAAAAAAAGGCTTTGTGTAGAACCATCTGCTTCACAATCTCCATCAGTCTGAAGAACCCTCTGCGTCATTAAATGGTTCTTTGACATTGTGAAATGGTTCTGGGGAGTGTGTATAAGGTTCTGTCTAGCACCAAAAAGCTTGTAATAATAGAAGAACTTGTTTTGGTGCTATGTAGAACCATTTCAGAAAGTTTCTATGCAGAACCATCAATCTGGAGGACACTTTTGCGACGCAAAGAACCCTTTGATCATTCAAAGGCTTCTTTAGACTGATGGAGAATGTGCTGCAGCTGGTTCTATAAAGAACCTTTTTTGAAAAGGGTTCTATGTAGCACCAAAAGATAGAGAGCCTTTTTCTATATAGGGTTCTGTATAGCACCTAAAAGGGCTCTTCACAAGCTTAACATTGTAATAGAAGAGCCCTTTTAGGTGCTATACAAGTCTCTCTATATAGAACCATCTACAGCACAAGAACCTTTCCACAATACAAAGAACCCTTTAATTCATGCAGGAATTCTTCAGACTGTTAGAGAATGTACTGCAGCTGGTTCGATATAGAACCTTTTTTGAAAAGGGTTCTATAAAGCACCTTTAAAGGGCTCTTCTATTATTACAAGCCTTTCGAAAAGGTTTTATATAGAACCATGTGTGGCACGTTCTCCATCAGTCTGAAGAACTTTTAACAATGCAGAGAGGGTTCTTTGTTCATGGTTCTACAGAGAGCTTTTATGTTTACTAAAGAACCCTTGAAGAACCGCAATTTATGTGTAGTTGACGCCTAAGAAACGCGTGAGGGCGACGTTCTCACGCGTCCGCAGACGCACTGCAGTGAAAATCTGTCCAGCCTTGTTTGAAGCTGTAAGGGCAAGTGAGCAAGGGGTCAAGGGGTGAAGGGAGCGGAGGAGCCGGTGGCCTCTCTGCTCTGTGTGGGATTCAGAGGGGAGCCAATGAACGGTGCTGGTTCTAAGGGCTTGTAGCCTGACGTTCACACGCAAACGCGACAGTTGGCGAAACGCCGGTTCACCTTCAGACACACTTCCTGCCCCTCCGTACTGACACGCTGCATGAGAAGCTTTTGGGCACTTTGTGAATTCCGTTGACCGATTTATTATTTTTATTTTGTTTTTAATAATCTTTCATTTTCGTTTCCATTTCCAAGGGCGACACAGACACTTCTAAAGCTGCGAACGCATCGCCGCCGGCCGTTTGTTGATGAAGACTTTTGTTACCAGCATCTTAATTTAGTGTTGTTGTTCTGTGATGAAGAATCTCTGGGGAGGCAGGATTTCTTGGATCTGTTCAGGCCGCCGTTTCCGTAGATCTGCGGTTCAGTCCGATGACCTCATGGCACGACGAGGCGCAAACTCTGACATTCCTTTTTACGGGCATCCACGGAAAAGAGCTAACGATCGAACCGGGTGGACGTTTGGTCGCAATCCCTTTGACTACTCCGGCTGCCCTTCCATTATTTGGGTTCGTTTCGTTAGAGTGCAAGTGTCTTAAGGCTGGACTGCGAGTATGTATGAAATGGTGCCCCTTATACCTTTATATTTATATATGAACGTTATTATTATTATTATTATTATTATTATTATTATTATTATTAATATTATTATTGCACATACTGTGTTATGTGTCGGTACACATGATTTCTTAGCACTTGCATTCCCACATGTTCATCGAACGATCACTACAGCAGTTGGGTTTCGTGCTGGGATTCACACGAAACCCATGCAGAAGTTTGGCTGACATGAATCTGTGTAAATATTCAGGTATAAGAGGAACTTTGGAAGATCCAAGAGTCTTTATTCAGCATTTCATTCGTTTACAGGGTCGTCTATGAAGCAGAGGCGCGTTGTTAAAGTTGTTAAAACACTTTAAGGAGCACTCTAGCATTTTTGTTTTCTTTTTCCCTTTTTTTTTTTTTTTTTTAAATTATAATTTTATCTCTGTCTGCCGAGTCTGCAGGGTTCAGTTGATTAACATGGACGCTAATTCTGGCTCCATTTCTTTGTGCTTGGATAAGACGAGAAAACCTGTTTACTTGAAACTCATTTATTAAAGAAGTCTGTAGGCAGTTGCTGAATTCTGCCAGTGAGGCTGGCTTTGCACACATGAAACAAGTTTCATGTAGGTTTCAAGCAAATTCAGTTGCATATAACCTGCTTGAAACTTATTTGCACTCGACTTGAAACTGTCGCAACATCTGCAAAGCGTGCCAACTTGTTGAAACAGTCAATGGAAACAGATGAAATCATTCATTTCACTGGATTAGTGAACAAGAAAAAATTGTTTTCTCCCCCTGACTGAAAGAATATGACTTGCTAAATTGGACTTAGTGAGGTAATGCATTGCATGCAACTTTTATTTTTGTATTGGTTTTGTGTAACAATCAGGTTGCACCTACATGATTTTGCAGGCAACCTGCAACTATTTGCATGCAACTTTTGTTTTTGTATCGCTTTGGTGTAGCTGTCAGCTTGCATCTAAATGTGATGTTGCAGGCAACCCACAACTAGTTGCATGCAACCTTTGTTTTTGTAATGCTTTTGTGTAACTGTCAGGGTGCACCTGAAAGATGTTGCAGACAAGCTGCTACCAGCTGCATGCAACTTTTGATTCTGTATTGTTTTTGTGCAACTGTCAGTGTGCACCTGAATGATGTCACAGGCAACTCGCAACTAGTTGCATGTAACTGCGACTTTTGATTGTTTTTGTATTGCTTTTTTGTAGCTGACAAGTTGCACCAAAATGATGTTGCAAGCAGCCTGCAACTAGTTGCATAAACCTTCCAACAACTTTCAAACCTTCAGATGTTGATCTGTAAATGATCCTGGTGTTAAGATGAGAATGTCCTGCCAGAGCTGTACAAAGTTTTGCAACATAGGAGCAACAGAATTCCGCTTGCTTTTGCTTTTCTCAGTGTTTCCATGACTATTCCACCCACCCTGCTATACTGGTGACAAATTACCACATTTTTCCCCTCTGGAGAGCCAGTTCCATCTCCGAAAGAACAGATTTGAGGCTTAATTTACAAAATCCTATTGCATTAATGTTTATTTACAGATTTCAGCACCTGCCCATTGACTCCTATTGTAAATGTGCTGCCAGTCAGTCTGTTTTCTGTCTTTTTCTAAATGTGATGAAATTATCGTCTGTGACAATCGACTCTGCGCTGTAGAAGCGTCAGACCAAGATTATGTCGGAAATTGCCGGAGTGTTCCTTTTAAACCTGATTTTTATGCCGAGGGGAATTCTGGGGGCTGTAGTTTTCGGAAAGGTAGAGCTGGACTCATCCGTTCCCCATATTTCTTTGGACGGGATCCCACCAGTCCCGCCCACTTCAGCCTCGATTGACAGGTGAAAAAACACCTGCCAGGTTCTGCCTCGGATAAGATTGGCAGGCCAACCGGGCCAATCAGATTTCCCTTTTTCATCCTCTTGAAACCCCTCCCTCCCTGCCGCGAGAGAGGCCAGTTGAGATTTTATGAATCACAACATGAAAGGTGCTTATATGAATATATATAAATATATGATAATTGTTTTTGTTTCTTTTGTTTGTTTTTGGGTCTCCTATTATCCTCTGATGGTACAGCCCAGTATGGTTATGAATTGTAAAACCTGCATTGAGCTTGAGAAGTCTTACGAAGCCACTGTGTCGGAGAGAAGCGAGAAAACGGGGGGCGGTCTCTGTTTTGCTTTTTATTCTCTGCGGAGCCTGGTCTGTTTATCTAGTAAAACCTTATTTACTGAAACAACCGTCTGCTTTCCTTCCTTTCTTTCCTTCCTTTCTGCTTTGTGCCGCTGGGTCACACAGGCTGTGAATTTGAACCTGATTTACCTTTTATTAATCCCGCCAGAGCGGTGGGCAGCCCTATCCACAGCACCCGGGGAGCAGTTGGGGGTTAGGTGTCTTGCTCAAGGGCCCTTCAGTCACGTACTGTCGGCTCAGGGGGTCGAACCGGTGACCTTCCGGTCACAGGGCTGCGCATACGAATGCCTACGATGATCATGAAATGATCGCTGACAGTTTAGTTATTGATTATCTTGGGCTGAGGCGCATCTGTCCTATATAATCACTCATCTGGTTGGGGAGTTAAACGTTTAATAAACTGAAAAATGCCTGGTTTTTGAGTAACAATCATCAGTATCATCTATAATACCAATAATGCAAACACAGAAAATAAGATACAAATAACAGAGGCTGCAACTCCTTTTCCAGTTTAGACATATAACAATGCTTTAGTTTGATGCTTCTGACTCCGCCCACAAAATAAACCATACAAAACGCCGCTAATGCAGTAGCAGAAATGCGGCGTCTGGATGTTATTTTACTCTACGCAATCGCATCGCTCTGCTGTCTTTTTTCATAATTTTATCATAATTCTTTCATCATTAAAATACTGTAAAGTATTCATTTTAATAATAATTTTAACACAAGTTTATAATAAGGTCATGATTTTAATGCTATGAAGTTTGGTCAGAAGAGGGCGCAGCCAGACCTCTGACTCCGCCTACCAGCGCAGCTGTTGGCTCACAAACTGCCGAACTGCTTCATGTAAATGAGGTGCTGTTAGGCCGGCGCTTGACTTCACGCACCGAAGCTGACTGCGTTCAAATCTCTGCGTTATTCGGAGCAGTTGGTCCGTAGCTGAGCTCTGCGCTCTTTGGTGAATGTGGGCCAGTGTGTTTTTAACTATGTTAAGCTTAAACAACGATTGGGACAAAAGTATTCAGACAGTACTTTACTTGTACAGTGCAGCTTTAAGATATCTACGGTATGTCCATTCGCACTGGGAGTCCATCGAAAATTCCTTGAGGTTACAATTGTCCCTTTCATGAGCTCGAAATGTTTAAAATCCTTTTCAGTGCCATGCAAGTCGTGTTTGGGGTTGTTTGTCATGTTGTAACATCTGTCTTTCTCCTCTTTCTTCACCAACAAGATTAACCCTCTACTGTATGATGTTGCCTCAGGGCAACAAACCCTTTTTTCTCACTATACAATGACGTTATACGTATTTAATGACGATGACAGGGTTAATAATAAAGGGCAGCGTGTTTTTTGGTCATACTATCTCTTAGTGGACACTTTTAAATCTCTAACATTTAATATCATTTTTTTTTTGTTCTGAGAATTTGCAGAATTATGTTTGTTGCCTAGAAGCAACACTGGAATGGATTTAGCCAATCACAAGCCAGGGAACTTCCGGCAACAGGGCTCAATGACATTTCTTCCCGTTGTTGCACAGTTTCCTGATGTTGCCGAAAAAGGCCCCTGCACACTTTTGGGAATAATAAATGAGTTTAAAAAATAATTTTAAAATTTTGTAAATTTTTTTCAAAAAATAGTTTTCATAATGCAGTAGAGGATTAAATTCTCTCACGTCTTCTCTCTGTTCGAGAGAATCAGCTCCATGTCTTGATGCTCCCGCCGTCATGCTTCACTCTGGGCGTTCCTGGGATCGTTTGCACTTTTCTTTTTTCTCTAAAGACGACTGAATGCGTTGTTCCAAACCTGCTGTCTCTCGCCTAAATGCTCGTCGGGGAGCTACCCGAGGTGTAGGGTGGTTCGGTCACAATCTCATCCGAGTGTCCAGCAAATAAATTTTGGGCGTCCCTGGTCAAAATTTTGCTTCACAGCAGTTGTAGAGAAAGGACAGAACTTTCAGCCCCAACTCAGTGGACTTTATTAAAACTGATGACCGAATGTTCCATTTTATCACTACTGAGACAATCAGAACTCTACCCAGCTTTACCAGATGTTCCCGTACTGACTGTTTCAGTGGTGACAATTTTAGCCCATTTAACACAAAAACACTGACCACTGCATGACCAGCAAACACAACTTTGAACAGCTGTTCACACAGAAAATCATATTTTGCATTACAACACAAAAATATGAGTTTCGGTTCTGACAATTCCTAATGTTTCATGCTGATTCTCAGACTTTGGGACACGTTTACTTCAATAGGATGGGATCTGACTGCTGTCCATGTGGCCATGAGGGACGGGGATGCAGTCTCACTTTCTCCTCTAAAATGCGGGGGCGTGGCTATAACGAGGCTCCGCCCACACACCAAAACTGTGTTTTGGTAGTGACGTAGTGACGTGAAACTGTGGGGCAGTTTTTACTTAAAGTCTTTCAGCTTCGCATTAAAAGAAATAAGATGTTTTGAAGCGCTGTCGCCTCACAGCGAGGAGGGCCTGGGTTCGATTCCCCTGCCGGGTGACCTGGGTCCTCTCTGTGTGGAGTTTGCATGTTCTCCCCGTGTCTGTGTGGGTTTCCTCCGGGTTCTCCGGTTTCCTCCCACAGTCCAAAGACATGCAGTCAGGCCAATTGGACGTGCTAAATTGCCCCTGGGTGTGAGTGACTGTCTCTCTGCCCTGCGATGGACTGGCGACCTGTCCAGGGTGTATCCTGCCTTCCGCCCGATGACCACTGGGATAGGCTTCAGCACCCACCCCGCGACCCTGAGGGAGAAGTGGCTTAGAAATGGATGGATGGAAGATGTTTTGATGAGCAGCATTGGATTTATATATATATATATCGCGTTTGTCAGAAGAAAACCTCGTATCTCGTATGTGTAAATTTCATGATGATCGGTCAAACAAAACTGACCCAAAACGACCTGTAAAGAATTCTGGTTCCATTGACTTCCATTAAAAGTAAAGTAGGTTTTTTCCTTCTCCTGTGAAGTTCCCATTTTGGAGATACGAGGTTTCCTTCAGCCGACAGCGATACGAATTATTTTCATGAGTAAATGTAGGGGTTTGAGTTTAGAACACACACCCAATAAAAAGAAACCTATAAATGATGATATAACGTGTATTTACTGTGTATATAAACACGTTCCTCCATAGTCCAGTGTGAGGTGTGAACAGAGCAAATCAGAGTCTTTACAGTGGTGGTGATGGGAACCAGGTGTCGCCATGACGACAACACAGATATAGACACTTTACCATCTAGAACCACCAGAGAACCTACTCGAGTCTGAGCTTGTATGGAATGTTGATGATGGGAAACTGGAAAACCTGATTTATTCAGAACCGTTCACTGAAGGAACTTTATGTGAGGAACTTTTAGAGGTGGACGTCTGGTTCCTATCACCACCACCGTGCTCAGCTCTGACTGTGAGTTTATCTAGAACAGGGCGTTTCACTCCAAACCGCTCTGTTCACAGCTGAACCACTGGATTATGGAGGAATTTTGAAAACTGGGTGGAGTTGCCCTTGAACCGTTGTTCTTGCTTTGTAAGTGAAGCGTCGACCTGCTGGGCTGAAAACAAGCCCCTCCTCTTCCTCGCCGTCATCACGCCCCCTAAAGCTTCAGCACCCTCGCCTATTGGACAGCTCCGGGGCCTGGCTGTGACCACGCCCCCTGCTGGCTCTCCCGCAGGAACGGCTCGTCCAGGCTGCGGTCAGATGCGCCGCGCGACGGAATGAGCTGCGAGGGGCTCGAGGATTGAAGGAGCGCGTTTTTGGAGTCAGAATAAGAGCCTTCGTTCCTCCTCTTCCTCCTCCTCCTCCTCCTCTCTCAGGCCTTCGCCGCGTCTGGATCTCAAGGTTACCCGCTCAGGCCTGCGTCTCTCCGGGATGCGCGTCTTCCTGGCGACGCTGCTGTGCGTGTGCGCAGGAGGTGAGGCTCATATTCACTCAGTCACTCTGTTATTCCTCGCCGTGATCGCGTTACTGAATCTGTCACTCGGTCTCCTCTCCGTCACTGAGCGCATCCCCGCGCTCTTCTGCGGCTCGGGCGCCTCCTCAGTGCGGCTCCAGCGCGTGCATGTATTTTTCAGTCTATTTAGTCCTCTGGATGCCTGAAACTGGCTCTGCTAGCTCGTATGTCACGTGGAAGCGGGCTGACCTCAAATCTGCCCGCAGAGACTGGCCTGCAGATGAACAAATGACCAAATAAAACACTAAATGCAGCCCTTTTGTCAGCAGTAGTTTGTTCTGTACCGCACTGTGATGAGCTCATTCATTCATTACGTAAGAACCGAGCACAGCAGGTGTTTCTAATAAAGTGGCCAGTGAGTGGAAGTATATGGTAGGTGTTTCTAATAAAGTGGCCAGTTAGTCGAAGCGCAAGGTGTTTCCAATAAAGTGGCCAGTTACTGGAAGCACAAGGTGGGTGTTTCTAATAAAGTGGCCGATTAGTGGAAGCACAAGGTGGGTGTTTCTAATAAAGTGGCCAGTTAGTGAAAGCCCAAGGTGGGTGTTTCTAATAAAGTGGCCAGTTAGTGGAAGCACAAGGTAGGTGTTTCCAATAAAGTGGCCAGTTAGTGAAAGCACAAGGTTGGTGTTTCCAATAAAGTGGCCAGTTAGTCGAAGCACAAGGTGGGTGTTTCCAATAAAGTGGCCAGTTAGTGGAAGCACAAGGTGGGTGTTTCTAATAAAGTGGCCAGTTAGTGAAAGCCCAAGGTGGGTGTTTCTAATAAAGTGGCCAGTTAGTGGAAGCACAAGGTAGGTGTTTCCAATAAAGTGGCCAGTTAGTGGAAGCACAAGGTTGGTGTTTCTAATAAAGTGGCCAGTTAGTGAAAGCACAAGGTTGGTGTTTCCAATAAAGTGGCCAGTTAGTGGAAGCACAAGGTGGGTGTTTCTAATAAAGTGGCCAGTTAGTGAAAGCCCAAGGTGGGTGTTTCTAATAAAGTGGCCAGTTAGTGGAAGCACAAGGTAGGTGTTTCCAATAAAGTGGCCAGTTAGTGGAAGCACAAGGTTGGTGTTTCTAATAAAGTGGCCAGTTAGTGAAAGCACAAGGTTGGTGTTTCCAATAAAGTGGCCAGTTAGTCGAAGCACAAGGTGGGTGTTTCTAATAAAGTGGTCAGTTAGTGGAAGCACAAGGTGGATGTTTCTAATAAAGTGGCCAGTTAGTGGAAGCACAAGGTATGTGTTTCCAATAAATTGGCCAGTTAGTGGAAGCACAAGGTTGGTGTTTCTAATAAAGTGGCCAGTTAGTGAAAGCACAAGGTTGGTGTTTCCAATAAAGTGGCCAGTTAGTCGAAGCACAAGGTGGGTGTTTCTAATAAAGTGGTCAGTGAGTGGAAGCACAAGGTGGATGTTTCTAATAAAGTGGCCAGTTAGTGGAAGCACAAGGTATGTGTTTCCAATAAATTGGCCAGTTAGTGGAAGCACAAGGTTGGTGTTTCCAATAAAGTGAAACCCTAAAGGACCCTCTGCAGGCTGGGGGTAAATTCCCGCCGGCGGTTGGATTTGTAAGGTGATGTGCTTTAAGGCGGCTGAGTTGTTTTGTGTGCTGTAACTCTGCCTAAATCACAGTTACCCTGAACTGGGACGGAAATAGGAAAGGCCGGTAATCTCAGCCTCCCTCGCAATCTCTCCGGGATTACCGGGTCGCGCGTGAGGTGACAGGACACGAGCGCGGCAGGAATATTTAATCTCGTAATCGGTCAGGTTTTCTTCGGGCATTGTGCACAAACTGAGGTATAGTGTCTTTGTGTTGAGGGGGATCCAACCCCTCAGCCAAACCCCCCCGAGGGTTGATGAAATCTGGACCTTAAGTAGACATCATTTTGCTCTACGTGGGAAAAAAGCACTTCTATCCCCCCAGAATTGCAAATTGTATTAGAAAAAATGTCCAAAGCTGATCCTCTGGTCACTGTGGGGTAGGTGGGGAACAGCCACATTTGCACTCACTCATACAGAAGACCACCACACACAGCAATACACACGGTTGCTGAAAGCCAGCTGTTCCTCCTCTCACCAAAACACAGCCAGCAATTACAATTGTGCTGTAGTATTTGTGTCGTTTATTGAGTTCTAGGTGGCAAAAATGCCACATAAACACCAAAGTCATTTCCTTAGCTGGTGGTTACCTTGGTAACCAGCGAAAACAATTATTATTAGTAGTAATTACACGTTACTGCGCTGTGCAGTGACTGACATGTGACGTAACAAGCCCTTAAGCCTCTTTTCTCACTCGGAGGGCCTCGTGTAAGTGGGTAATGAATCAGCTTTCACTTTTTAACTAGCAGAGAAAGTCACCTGTAGTGAGGGTAAAGCGTGTACTGGCCACTTTATTAGAAACACTGACCTTGTGCTTCTACTAACTGGACACTTTATTAGAAACACTGATCTTGTGCTTCCACTAACTGGCCACTTTATTAGAAACGCCCACCTTGTGCTTCCACTCTCTGGCCACTTTATTAGAAACACCCAACTTGTGCCATCGCTAACTGGCCACTTTATTAACTGGCCCCCTCATTGCTGGGATTTTTACAACGGTCAGTGTCACTGCTTGGTTGAAAGTGGGGAACCACCCAAAATATCCAGACAAGAGCAGATCTGTAGTCAGGAAGTGGCCACTAATGAAGGCCTAGAGGACGACGCTAACAGATGATCTGCAGTCTCTATCTACTACAAGAGCGGGGTTTCTGATAAAGTGGCCGGTGGATCTTGTTATCATGGTGCGGTTTTGATTCAGCCTTAATGTCTCCTGTTTTTTCTTTTTTTTCAGTGAGATGTCTGCCTGTGCTGGATGTGAAGGTCAGAACCCATCATTTATATACATTTATTGCTGTATACATTTATATATTCATGTCATGTTTTGACATGCATAAATATTATAAACTGAAAAAAAGTGCTGCTCTGATTTCACGAGGACTAATCACGGTGTGTGATGTGTCCTCAGGGGAACAGCTGTCTGGAGGATGCCAGCATGAGGACAAACGCCAATCTGCTGCTCCCAGGCTGTGATGGACAGGTGACAGGTTAGTCTGTGACTCCGTCCACCAGCATCCCCTTTGTTAAACGTCAGGAAAGATATTGGTGTTTTGTTCAAGTCAGTAACCATGATTTCAGACTTTAATGATAATACAAACATTATAAAACTTCTAAAATCACTGCAACACCCCCTACAGGGGCTTATAGCTTTATGGTGCATCATACTGCTGTTATTGTATGTAGTATTTAACCCATCCTAGAGGAGGAATCAGTTACTTTCTACAAAAACCATGCTTATAATACATTATGAACACATGTTTGTATTTATTATGTAAGGTGTTAAAAAGATGGTCATAAATATTTATAGAAATTCATTACACTTTATAGCCATTTTTATTATGCATTATGAATGAGCCCCAATGAGTCCAGCTTGCATACTGCATTGTAAACACACAGTGAGCCATGATGTGATATGATGGCCATTGTTTGAATGAACATTAGTCTAATTTGTGTCACTTATAGTTCATAAATACAACTTATAAGTTACTATAATTTGATTGTAATATCATGTCTGTCAATAATAATCTATATCTCTTTCACTTTATTTGAAGCTTGCATAGTATGTTTACAACGTTACAATGCACTATTCAGGCCTGAGTTGAATTTTATAATGCATTGTGTTGACAGTTCATTATGCACTCTAACAAGTGTAATGCATTTTCATAAATATTTTTAACCAGGTTTGTAGTGCTGTATGAATGTCATGGTTCTAATGTATTTTGATTATAAATGTCAGAGTTTTTATGTGTTTTAGCTATAAATGTCTTGGTTCTTTTGTGTTTTAGCTATAAATGTCTTAATTCTGATGTATTGTAGGTAGAAAAGTCTTCATTCTGATGTATTTTAGCTAGAAATGTCCTTTTTTTGATGGGCTTTAGCTAGAAATATCTACGTTCTTTTGTGTTTTAGCTAGAAATGTCTTCATTCTGATGTATTGTAGGTAGAAAAGTCTTCATTCTGATGTATTTTAGCTAGAAGTGTCCTGTTTCTGATGGCTTTAAGCGAGAAATGTTTTAGTTCTGATGTGTTTTAGATAGAAATGTCCAGGTTCTGAAGTGTTTTAGATAGAAATGTCCTGTTTCTGATGGGCTTAAGCTAGAAATGTTTTAATTCTAATGTGTTTTAGCTAGAAATGTCTTGGTTCTTATGTGTTTAGCTAGAAATGTCTTGGTTCTTATGTGTTTATCTAAAAATAGCTGGTTCTTATGTGTTTCAGCTAGAAATGCTCTGGTTCTGAGGCATATTAGCTAGAAATATCTTGGTTCTGAAGTGTTGTAGCTGAAAGTTTCTTGGTTCTGAAGTGTTTTAACTAGAAATTTCCTGGTTACAATGTGTTTGTCAGAAATGACCTGTTTCTGGTGCATTTAGCTAGAAACATGTTGGTTTTTATGTGTTTTAGCTAGAAATGTTATGGTTCCTAACTGTTTCAGCTTGAAATGTTCTGGTTCTGAGGCATTTTAGCTAGAAATATCAAGTTGGCATGATTGCATCTTGCAGTTCCTGCAGATTTTTCAGATACAGTTTCATACTGTGAATCTCCAGTTCTACCACATCCCAAAGGTATTCTATTTGACTCAGATCTGACTGGGACAGCCTCAGAAGTGCACTGAACTCACTATCATGTTCATAACATCAGTCCATTAGAAGAAGGTCAATTGTGGCCATGAAGAGATGCACATGGTCAGCAACAATATTCACATAGGCTGTGGCTTTAAAGCAATGATTGAAACAAAGTGTGCTGAGGAAACATTCCCCACCCCATTACACCACCTCCACCAGCCTGGACGGCTGACATAAGGCAGGTTGGGTCCATTGATTATTTCTGTTGGTGCGAAATTCTGACCCTACCCTCTGTGTCCTCTGTGTGTCTCAGTAGAAATTAGATTCATCAGACCAAGCTATGGTTTTCTTGTCCAGTGTTGGTGAGCCTGTGTCAACTGCAGCCTCAGATTCCTGTCCTTGGTTGAACAGAAGTGGAACTCAATGTGGTCTTCTGCTGTTGTAGCCCATCCACCTCAAGGTTGAATGTGTTTATGCATTCTGAGATACTTTTTGTCCTTATCATAATTGTACAGCGTGGTTATCTCAGTTTTCGTAGCCTTTCTGTCAGCTAGAACCAGTCTGGCCATTCTCTGCAGACCTCCTTCGTCAACAAGACGTTTCCATTCACAGAGCTGCCGATCACTGGATGTTTTTACTTTATTGCACCATTCTGAGAAACTCAAGGGATTGTTGCTTGTGAAAATCACAGGAGATGGTCAGTTTTAGAAATACTCAAACCAGCCTGTCTACTACCAACATGATCAAAATCACTGAGATCACGTGTTTCCCCCCATTCTGATGGCTGATGTAAACATTACTTGAAGCTGTTGCACGTGTGTGCCTGATTTTATGCACTGCTGCCACGTGATTGGCTGGTTAGATATGTGCGTGAATGAGTAGGTGTGCAGGTGTTCCCAGTACAGTGCTCAGTGAGTGTAGATTCTAATAAACATGATGCTCATGGAAAATGTTCTACGTTTCTCTGCTACTATAATAATAATAATAATAATAATAATGCTAATAACAATCTCATAGCTCCACTTTTTACCCCATTCATCACTGGTCAGTTTCTGTCCACAGAACTGCTATTGTCCTTATACTGTTTAGACTTTTTAAGGCTGGAGAAACTACATACTACATATACTGCATGTACTGTGTGTTTGTTTTTGTTTTCAGATGAGCTTTTGACTGATGAACAGAGGCACCAGGGTCTTCTGAGAGAGCTACAGGAGCTGGCTGATCATGGTCAGTAATGCACGAACAATTTCAAATAGAATCCAAAAGTCTGATGATGCTATAGATGCAACATCACACAGCTCAACATGCTTGGTGGAGAATGCTAACTGCTAATTCTGTTATGTCAGCGAACAGATATCTGTGTTAGCTACCATAACATCATCATGGCAGGACCATGGGAGGACCACCCTACCCACCAAGAAGGGGAGACAATTGTAATCTTTTAGGCTGAAACTTTAATGCAACTAGTTATATGTTGTGACTTGCCTGCAACATAATTTCCCTGCAACTTAACAGTTACACATAGCAACTCATAAACAATGGTTGCGTGCAACACATTCAGTTACTCCACTAAGGTCCACTGCAGCTTGTATTTTAGATACCCTGTATCATTCTCACTATGAAGTCCTCCATGAGGTGTAAATTACAGTATTTGCAGAATTTGTATCATCTTTGTTTTTTATCCAGAAATTATCAATAAATTCTTATAGTTCATATTGTTTTCTTTCTATACTTAACAGCTGCAATCTAACCCAAATTATTCTGAGCTCAGAAAATGAAAAACTACCAATCTTGAGACACTTATGCATCTAAAGTTGCATGAAAGTTCTTCTACAGAGAACCCATTGAAATATAACAATTTTCTGCAGTTTGAGTTTAACAAATAAAAAATGAAAACACAGAATTAAAAATTTTCTACAGGCCAAATTTTTATTTTATTTTCCCTAACGTGATAAATTAGGTAAATAAATGGTAGTTGTGAATTAAAATGTACAGACGGGTGTTCTCCATGGAGCACGTGTGTCAGGTTCCAGTCCTCGTGGGCTGAAACACTGTAGACTTCAGCGCACTGCCTCATTAAACACCCCTGATTCAGCAAACTAGCAAATTCCTTTGTGAACTGAATTTACAGTGTCAGATGAGGGTAAACACTGGCCTGGAAGGTCCCCTGTTTGACGTAGAGCACTTGTATTTAGACCAGAGGCACCCAAAATGTGCTGCACTATACCAGTACAAATATATTCACCAATAATGCATGAATGAGCAGCACGAGCATCAAACAAAGTGAAGAAGAGACATCATGTCATGTTTATTGCCGTATAATCAATCGCTTTTCCTTCACTGTAGCGTCCTATCTGAAAACAACTAACTCTAGAATGGTGTGTTATTCCCTCAGAGAGAGAAAGAGAGAGGGAGTATGCTCGGGAGAAGGAGGGATACGAGCGCAACGAGACAGGCGACGAGAGCAACTGGGAGGACGGAGAGGAGGAGAGCATGATGAGGGAGGAAGAAGGCTGGGGGCCGGAGGAGGAGAGACGGAGGGATGGAGGCAGGATGGAGGTGGAGAAACAGGGCGACGAAGAGGAGGATGAGGAGAGTGCCCGGGAGCTGGAGGAGCTGCTGGCCGAGGAAATCCGGAAGAAAGAAGCGGAGAAAGACGAGAAACGAAAAGACGACGAAGAGCTGGAGGAGCTGCTGAAGGAGCTGAAGAAAAAACGGTACGAGGCAACGAAAGAGAAGGAGCAGCAGAGGAATGTGGCAGGAACAAAGGAGGAAGAGGGAGGAGGAGAGGAAGAGGAAAAGAAGAAGGAGGTGGAGAAGCTGGAGAGGGAAAGGTAGGAAGAAATATCAGCCTTTCGTGATTTAGAAGCATAAGATTTTTCAGGCAGACCATAAAATCCCCGTACCATACATTTTAATCGTCTGTGATATTTCACGTTCTGTATGTCTTATCAGTCTTTAACAGCTGTGTTTTAAATAGCTAGTTAATATTAAAACGTAGCTCAAAATAGAAAGTAGTATCTTCTTTCTTCTGTGATTTATATACAATTCCTGTTTGTTTGATTTTTATGTGTTTTAGCTAGAAATGTCTGATTCTTATGCAATTCAGTTAGAAATGTCCTGGTTCTGATGTGTTTTAGCTAAAATTATCCTGGTTCTGATGTGTTTTGATTGGAAATGTCAGATTATGTGTTTCAGCTAGAAATGTCCTGTTTCTGATGGGCTTTAGCTCAATGTCCAGATTCTGATGTGTTTTAACTAGAAATGTCTTAGTTCTATTTTTTTTAGCTAGAAATGTCTTGGTTCTGATGTGTTCTATCAAAAAATTTCCAGGTTTCGAAGTATTTTAGCTAGAAATATCTTGGTCCTTAAGTGTTTTAGCTACAAATATCCTGATTCTGAAGTTTTTTTGCTAGAAATATCCTGGTTCTGATGTGTATTAGATAGAAATGTACTGGTGCTGATGTGATTTAGCTAAACATATTCTGCTTATTGTGTGTTTTAACTAGAAACATCTTGTTCTGATGTGTTTTAGCTAAAAATTTCTTGGTTCTGAGATATTTGAGCTAGAAATATCCAGATTCTAAACTGTTTTTGCTAGAAATATCCAGGTTCTAAACTGTTTTAGCTAGAAATATCTTGGTTCTTATGTGTTTTGGCTAGAAATGTGTAGGTTCTGAAGTGTTTTAGCTAGAAATGTCCAGGTTTTGAAGTGTTTTATTTAGAAATATCTTGGTTCTTTTGTGCTTTGGCTAGATATGTGTAGGTTCTGAAGTGTTTTAGCTAGAAATGTCCAGGTTTTGAAGTGTTTTATTTAGAAATATCTTGGTTCTTTTGTGCTTTGGCTAGAAATGTCCTGGTTCTGATGTGTTCTGGCTGGAAATGTGCTGGTTCTGATGTGCATTAGCTGGAAATGTCGTAGTTATTGTATGTTTTATATAAAAACATCTTATTCTGATGTATTTTAGCTAGAAATGTCCATGTTTTGAAGTGCTTTATCTATAAATATCTTGGTTTTTGGTGTTTTAGCTAGAATTGTCCTGATTGTTCTTTGACTTTCCTAAAATGTTATGGTTAATTTATGGTGTCCTGGTTTTTGTCTCTAAAAAAACTGCCCTGATTTTTGTGATTTAGCTAGAAACATCCCGGTTCTTTTGTAGTTTAAGCCTCACACCCAATTTGTCAAATTTATATTTTCAAAGCAAATAGAGTAAAGGTGTCTTTGGACCTGCAGGGAGCGGAGCGAGGAGATGAGGAAGAATGAGGCGGAGCTGCTGGAGGAGAAAGAGAAGGTAGAGCGAGAGCTGGAGGCGCTGAGGCAGCAGGAGGTGGATGGAGAGAAGGCGAAGGAGAAGGAGAGAGAGAGGGAGGAGAAAGAGGAGGAGCTGCGGGAGCTTCTCCGGAAGATGAAGAGAGTCCAGGAAGAGGAGAGGAAAGAGAAGGAAGGGGAGACGCAGGAGGTGACGCCACAGGGGACAGAGGGAGAGAAGGAGAAAGAAGGAGAAGGGGAGGTGGAGGGAGAGAAGGAGAAAGAAGGAGAGGGGGAGGTGGAGGGAGAGAAGGAGAAAGAAGGAGAAGGGGAGGTGGAGGGAGAGAAGGAGAAAGAAGGAGAGGGGGAGGTGGAGGGAGAGAAAGAGAAAAGCGGAGAGATGAAGGAGCCTCAGCAGAAGAGAGAGATGGAGAAAGCGAGTGATGAGAGGACGAGGCAGTTCGAGAGAGAGAGATACATGGAGGAGGACAGAGAGCGTGGAGAGGGCGAGGAAGAGGAGGATGAAGAGGAAAAAGGAAATGATGGTGATGAAGATGAGGAAGATGAAGGAGAGGTAACGTTCTGGACTGGAGTTTCAGTATAAAGTCAAAATTGCAGTATTACACTAAACAAATGTAGAATGTTATTGAAATACATTTACAGCTTGTTAACACAATACAGATGCAACTAATACATCAGATTACAACAATACAAATGTGGCTTAATGCAGAACAGATGCAACTGCATGAGCGCAACTTGTTAACCCAGTACAATTGCAATAATTGTGTATAATGCAATACATACGCCTTATTAATGCAATAAAAATGCAACTGCACCTGTATTGCGTTCAGAAGTTGCATTTGAATTGCATCAATTGCATGAATTGTGTTATAATGTTGCATTGTAGGCCTATTATTACTGTCAGAAACATTAAGAGACAAATGAAGTGCCATACAGATGCAACTGCACGAATGCAACTTCTTAACACAATACAATTGCAAGTCTATGGTGCAATACGTACTGGTTGTTAATACAATAAAAATGCAAATTCTGAATGCAATACACATGCAGCTGCACACATGTAGTGTGTTAACACAATACAGTTGCAACTCCATCCATCCATCCATTTTCCAAGCCGCTTCTCCGTCAGGGTCGCGGGGGGGGGGGGTGCTGGAGCCTATCCCAGCAGTCTTCGTGCGGAAGGCAGGACACACCCTGGACAGGTCGCCAGTCCATCACAGTTGCAACGCTTTAATGGCAACTCTTTAGCAATAAAAACAGCTTATTAGTGCAATACAAATGTGACTTCTTAATGCAATAGAGATGCAACTGCATGGATGCACCTTGTTAACACAGTACACTTGCAAGTCTATAATGCAATAAGTACTCTTTATTAATGCAATAAAAATCCAACATATTTAATGAGGTAAAGTCATATATTTAATGAGGTGAAGTGATATATTTATTGAGGTAAAGTCATATATTTAATGAGGTGAAGTGATATATTTATTGAGGTAAAGTCATATATTTAATGAGGTAAAGTCATATATTTAATGAGGTAAAGTCATATATTTATTGAGGTAACGTCATATATTTAATGAGGTAAAGACATATTTAATGAGGTAAAGTCATATATTTAATGAGGTAAAGTGACATATTTAATGAGGTGAAGTGATATATTTAAGGAGGTGAATTCATATATTTATTGACAAAGTGATATATTTATTGAGGTAAAGTCATATATTTATTGAGGTAAAGTCATATATTTATCGAGGTGAAGTCATATATTTATTGAGGTAAAGTCATATATTTAATGGGGTAAAGTCATATATTTATTGAGGTAAAGTCATATATTTAATGAGGTAAAGTCATATTTATTGAGGTAAAGTCATATATTTAATGGGGTAAAGTCATATATTTATTGAGGTAAAATCATATATTTAATGGGGTAAAGTCATATATTTATTGAGGTAAAGTCATATATTTAATGAGGTAAAGTCATATTTATTGAGGTAAAGTCATATATTTAATGAGGTAAAGTGATATATTTAAGGAGGTGAATTCATATATTTATTGACAAAGTGATATATTTATCGAGGTAAAGTCATATATTTAATGAGGTAAAGTCATATATTTAATGAGGTAAAGTCATATATTTATTGAGGTAAAGTCATATTTAATGAAGTAAAGTCATATATTTAATGAGGTAAAGTCATATTTATTGAGGTAAAGTCATATATTTAATGGGGTAAAGTCATATATTTAATGAGGTAAAGTCATATATTTAATGGGGTAAAGTCATTTAATGAGATAAAGTCATATATTTAATAAGGTAAAGTCATATATTTAATGAGGTAAAGTCATATATTTAATGGGGTAAAGTCATATATTTAATGAGGTAAAGTCATATATTTAATGGGGTAAAGTCATTTAATGAGATAAAGTCATATATTTAATAAGGTAAAGTCATATATTTAATGAGGTAAAGTCATATATTTAATGGGGTAAAGTCATTTAATGAGATAAAGTCATATATTTAATGAGGTAAAGTCATATATTTAATGGGGTAAAGTCATTTAATGAGATAAAGTCTTATATTTAATGAGGTAAAGTCATATATTTAATGGAATAAAGTCATTTAATGAGATAAAGTCATATATTTAATGAGGAAAGCTCATATATTTATTGAGGTAAAGTGATCTTGGCTTCCAAAATTCGTACTGCCTTCAAGGTGCCTCAGTGTAACTTCTGCACCATTTAAGGTGGAACGGAAAATTGAAATGAGAAGCTGGCGAGGAAGAAACTGCATTTGATTGTCTCTTAAACCCACAACACGTCAGAACACATACGCTTGTGCGCAAAAGTTTGTGCTGGAAAGTTCCTTTCCAGCAAAACCTCCGCACCTAGAAATCAGTTAAATAGCAAATAAAAGAAAAGAAGTATAGAAATTTATCTGTAATATTTGCAGAGAAATGTCATGTTTAAGTGTGTTCCCATGTTCTCTAGTAGCGAGGATGTGTTTGTGTTGTGTTTACAGGAGTTGCTGGAGATCGAAGCTCAGCTGAGGAGAGTCGCTGCAGAGCTGAGGGAACTGCGCCGGGGTTAAACACACACCCCCAACCACCCTCCCCCCCTCCACAAGCCATAACGCACATGCATATATATATATATATATATATATATATATATATATATATATATATATATATATATTAGCTGTCAATCACATTAGTTAGTGCAATTAATCACAATGAATTACATTTTTCTCCTATTTATAGAGCAGAACATTTTGTTGTGGCTACAGTAGGGGACAAAACTAGCAAAATATATTCATTACAATTAATAAATCAAAGCTCAACAAAAAGTCTTGCAAATGGAGGCTGAACCTGTAAATAGAGTGAATCCAGCTCATTGACGTCCAGTGAGAGCAGCAGTGGCTGCACGTTCCAACCAGTCAGTGTTTATGGATGATTCTACTGAACTGGTTCAAAGGCAGAGCTGAAACGCATTTGGGACTTTTAACTGAACTTGGAATTTAGACTAAAGTTCTTTTTCTTTGAGTGACCATATACCTTAATTATGTGTATTTTATTAAAACTAATGATTGAATATTTCATTTTGTCGCTAGCAAAACAATCATAACTCTACCCAAACTTTACCGAATGTTACAGTAGTGACTCTTTCGGTAGTGACCGTTTTAGCTCAAAAACACAAGTCAGTACATGACAAGCAATTACAGGTTGAACAGCTGTTCATACAGAAAAATCATATTTTGCATTAAAACACTAAAAAAGTGATTGATTACAGAAAATATGCCAAGTCTTAATGTTTCACGCTGATTTTCAGACTTTGGGACACATTTACTTCAAAACAAAGGGATCTAACTGCTCACCATGTGGCCATGAGGGACAGGGATGCAGCCTCACTTCCTGCTCTAAAATACAGGGGCGTGGCTAAAACTAAGACTCCGCCTACAAAGTAAAACTTGTTTCGGTGGTGACATGAAAACGTGGAACGGCAATTTTATATTAAAAATTAAACTCATGATAAATCTAAAAATTTCAGCTTCACTTTAAAAGGAAAAACAAGAATAAAAACTATAAATATATAAAGTATAAAGTATAAAATATAATTTAAACTATCTGAAACCTAGGAGTATAGGGATGGATGAGAAAGTATTTATTAAGAAATAAATATGATTTTTATATATTTATCTTCATTATGCATAATATTTGCAGATATCTCAGCTCTGAATACTTCATTGTTTAATAAATTGCGTTTTCACTGTGTGAGCGCAGTTTGAACGAATACAGTAGAATGATCTGTGTACATTCAGTGGTTCAGCTCCTCCGTGATTGTAGCCTCTGGCTCTCGTTCATACAGCTCGTGGGTTCTTGTTATGGTGGAGGGGAACTGGAGCTCTGCCAAGCAGCTGCTTTTGTTAGTTTGCTGCTTGTTGATTTATCCAAGCACTGTCCAACGAAGTCCGCTGAAGGTGCCCTGCAGTGCTAACGTCACTAGTATTACTGATATTAGTGCATCAGTATTCTTGCGTTTCACGTGACATCACACTGTATAGTCACTGCCTTTTTTAGGGCCGAATCAGGGAGTGACTGCGCTGTGCGATGCCTTTGGCTGTGCTTTGTGAAAGATTCACCCTCAGGACGCGACAGAAGCCGAGAAACACATACCTTTAATTCAGTGTTTTCACTCCAGGTTTGGAGCCACTGCACTGTATAGTTTAATGTTTCTCTCTGCTGTTCACATCTCGTTCAGCTCAAGAAGGGATTAATTAGCTGATAATATGAGGAATTTTAACCAGGGAAGCCACAGTTATGCAGTGCAGGCGTTTCGGAACTGGAGCTGAAATCTGAACTAACTGCACTAGCAAACTTACAGAATCATGTCACAGTTTTCCGACCTGCGACATTCAGTCTGATATTTAACGTTTATGTTTCTCCATTTAAACATCATTTAAATCAGAAACAGAGAGTAAAGCTATAGCGGGGGTCTGCAGCTCTGTTAGCGGGGGCGACTGTTTATCTCTCAGCTGATAACATCAGCTAAAGTTCTCTAAAGGCCAGTATTGTTCACATCTGTGTTAATTAGCTGATGTCGTTTCCCTCCTATGATCACAGAGTTTATCTCCTCTTTATGCAACACCATGGGAAACTTTACCCACCCTGACGAGAAGAGCTGGTGGGCTTCTGTGCTTTTAAATGCTTTGAGAGAGTCTCCAGAATAGGGACTGTATATGTTTTATATATATATATATATATATATATATATATATATATATATATATATATATATGTATATGTAATCTGTCAGTTTAAGTGGGAGCAGGAGTTTAGGGAGAAACTGTATCTCAGCCTATGTTACTGACTTTGTGGAGGTCACATTTTTTCTCTTCCAAAGTAAGGAGAGTCATTTTTATCCATCTTTCACCTCTAGTTGCGTTCATGAGGAGCAGTAAAGCCAGAAATCCCAAATATGTCGGCCACAACAGAAAAATCATGTATCTGAAACCCTTGGATGTGCTTGGCTTGTAAATGATGCTTCAGGCTGAGTTTACTTCATCGGTAACTCTTCACAAGAGAGCCATCAATGACATTGACTATTTAAAAGCTGTATTTGAACGTGAGGGCTACAATCGCTGCAGCTGGGCTTCAGCCTGGAACCTGGACAGTACAGCGAGTTTAATAAGGTAACGACTTTGATTCCACAAATATTTATTCATTCCGTCTCTTATGTTCTACTCTGCTTTACAATCTCGTCCACTGATTATTGTGATTGGCCGTGGGCTGTGGGTGGGAGGTAGGACGCCGAAAAGTCCCTGACGCCAGCAGATATAACCTCAACATGTAGATGATGTGGATGTTTACGATGATGAACTAAAGCAAACCAAACTCTCCTGTAAATATCAGCTCTGAATCTGAGATTAGAATAAATAATTGTTTTACCAGCTCATTCCAAATCATCAATAATCATCGTTTTATGAATGAATCAGGTTATTAGCTGACTAATTAATACAATAATTCTTTGTATTTGTTTCTAAGCTGTGGATTAATGGAACTGTTGCTTAATCTAGGTGTCAATAATCGATAGCAGTGGGTTGAGTAACGATGTTGCGTGTTGATTTTTGTAATAACGTGTTAATGTTTGTGTTAGATTTTCAGTGTAATCTGTCTGACTGTGTGATAGTGTTTCTATATGACGCTGCGTGAGGTTCGAGTGCTTTCTGGCTCCAACACTGTTCGAACGCGGTCAGACTGTTAAGGGGGAACCGAGCAGGTGCCATTTCAGAGGGGAGAATGTGTGTGTGTGTGGTGGGATGTTAATGCAGTGTGATAAACAGGGTCCTCACACACCTTCACAGGGTACTTGGTTTGTGTGTGTATGTTAGGTTTGTAAAAGCTCAGTGATTCAGTGCATCAAGAAATCTCAAAATTCTCCACGATTAAATTTGAGGAAAAGATTCAGGGCTTCATTTCACAATTCGATTTCATCACCATTTGATTCTTTGGATGAGTGAATTTTCAGGGCTCATCATGATTTGATTTAAGTCGATTCTGCAAAAATGATTCAGAGCATCACGGAATTTTCCAATCCACAATTCAGTTTGTTTTGATTCTTTAGGAGACGATTCAGTGCATCATGAATTTCCAAATATAGCTACAATTTGGTTTGATTTGATTCTATAGGAAATGATCCAGTGCATCATGAAATCTCAAATAGCACTATGATTTGATTTTCACTGCAGTTGGATTAGATTTGATTCTTTAGGAAACGATTTGGCACATCATGAATTTTCAAATATTACTAGGATTTGATTTGATTCTGTAGCAAATGATTCAGAGCGTCATTAAATCTTACAGTCCAGTTTAATTTGAACGGATTCTTTAGGAAATGATTCAGTGCATCATGAATCCTCAAATAGCACTATGATTTGATTTGATTCAGTAGAAAATGATTTGGTGCTTCATGAAGCTTTGAATTTCGCTGCAGTTCAGTTTGATTTGATTCTTGAGGTGATGATTCAGCGCATCATGAATGATCAAATTTCAGCATGATTTTATTCAATTCTTTTGAAAACAGTTCAGTGTGTAAAGAAATCTTAAATTTTAGGATGATTCTGAATTCTCAGATATCACTAGAATTAGATTTGATTCTTCAGGAAATGATTCAGTACTTCATGAATTCGCAAATCTCACTTCAGTTCAGTTTGATTTGACTCTTTAGGTAACAGTTCAGTGCATCATGAACTCTCTAAATTCTCTGCAGTTCACTTTGAATTGATTCTTTAGGAAATGATTCAGTGCATTGTGAATTCTCAGATTTCACCACAGGTTTATTAGATTAGATTCGATTCTTTAGGAAATGAATCAGTGTGCCATGAAAGCTCAGATTTTCCCGCAATTTGCTTAGATTTTATTCTTTTTAGATGAATTTTTCATTTAAACATGCATTGATTCTCATCATGATTTAATCAATTTCGATTCTTTTGGTCACGACCAGTCAAAAGTTTAGACCCGTTACTCACAGATGACCTTTCCTAATTTTTAGGGTAATATTTTTGTCATTTTTAAATACAGTAGTCAACACACTCTTGGCCATTCTTAAGCAGCTTCATGAGCTACATGTAGATCAAATGTACCTTTAATAAGGTGAGTCTGAACCTTTGACTGGTAACGCATGTTTAAAAACACTGAATACACAAGTGTTTACACAGTAATATAGAGAATAATACAGTACACCAGGCAAAACAGACTCCGAATTCTTCGTCCAGCCTCAAACTAACATTCTAAAATTGATGCAGTTGAATCACTTTCAATAAAAACCTTTAGTGCGTAGAGTTTTATGGCATTGGTCCCCTCAGAAACGGTCACTGCTGGTTCTCTCAGTACTAAACCAGCCACGGAGGATGAGGCAGTCTGTTCAGACAGCTCCTAAAGCCATCACACACACACACACACACACACACACACACACACACACACACACACACACACACACACACACACACTGCTGAGTAACATGGTGAGCTGTGTCCATTCAGTTTTTGTATAGTTTCAAAATAAGTCAAATCAGCCAAGAAACAGCACCCTCTTGTGGACAGGAATGCACTTTTCCCCTATGGTCATTATTAGGACTGGGTATTGTTCAGTATTTCAGGGCTGACACCAAAACCAAAACACAGACTTCAGTACTGATTCCTGACGATACCTTTTCAAAACGTCCTTTTAGATGCAAAAAAGTTTAGCTACCTGACGCAATACTAAATTTAAATTTATTTATTCCAATTTCCCCGCCCACAAAAGGTCCAGTGTAGACTGTGGAGGCTGTGAGGTGTCAGGTCAGGTGTTTTTCACACCACTTCATACATCTTTACGTATTAACGTCCGGCTCGATATTTAGGACTCAAAAGTTCTCAAAATCAACCTCATACTGATGAAGAGTGAAGATATGATGATGATACTAAGATTCACTCACATTCTCAGAAGACGCGTCCTTCACCAAGTTTAGACCGAGTTCTCGTTGAGTACTCTTTAAATCGCCAGATTCATCCTCTCGGGGAAGAGGTTCAAAGCACAACCAATGCTGCAAACTGTTCTTCCACATGTCACAAGCAATTACACACTTCCACCAGAGAGGTCTCCAAATCCCAAAATCTTACGTATTAAACAGCTCACGCCAATAAGGCTTATCAGCCAGTCGTTAGTCTAGATCTTGGAACAAGCATGCTGATTGGCTCTCTGGTCACTGATAAGACAGGCAACCGCTGGACACATTTGAATCTTGTTCATTTAAAGCATCATTTTTTAGTGCGGTACTGAAATTTGGTAAATTTGGTATTGTTCAAAGTACCGTTAACCCTCTTTTGCTCAGTGTTGCTTCAGAGCAACAAACCCATTTTCCTCACTTAACAATGACACAATACATGTTTATTGTACATAAGGATTAATATTTAAGGGAAGACTTTGAAAACCTTCCTATTTGGTCACACTGTCTCCTGGTGGGCATTTTCAAGCCTGTTTTTGGCTTGTGGATACAGTTTTGTTGCGCTCCCTCAGGAAAGCAATTATTTTGTATCCATGCATATGATTGACATCTGTGAGAGTGTGAAGTCGTGTTTTTATTATTTGTTGTCATACAAATATTTTTTATGCTATTAGAAATTGGTGAAACATGTTGCCTTGAGGCAACATTGTGCAATAGTGGAATGGATTTAGCCGGTAGCAAGTGATGCAGCCACACTGCAGGTTTTGTTTAGTTTTTCATTTAGAATTACTTTTTATTTTAAATTATTTTGTGTTTTTTGTTCATTTTGGAAACATTGAGAGACAAGAAGCCCCTCCTGGTCAATTATGTTATGTAGTAGTCAGCAGCCATTAGAAAATTTCAGAAAATGAAATTTCCATTCAATTACTTATGTTTTTTTTAGGTTTTAGCATTTTTCTGTTATTTTAAATGATTGTTTGGTGTTCACAAATATTCAGGTAAAAAAAAAAAAAATCTGTATAACCCTCAGAATAGTCTTCCCATTGTTGCACAATGTTGCCTCAAGGCAACAAATCCCAAAAGACCCCTGCATATATTGTATTTCCCAAAAATTATTTTTTGATTTTAGTTATTAGGCCCATCGCATCCAGTAGAGGGTTAGGAAAATGAATGTCAATACCCAGTTCTAATTATTATAGGGTCATTATGAGATTATAGGGTAGGATATGAAAATGTCCTGCAATAAATGCTATAAAAATGTATTTAATGTACCACTGACACTTTAAAGCCAAGCATTAACATATTATGAAAGCTAAAGTAATAATTTAAAAATGTATTTTTTATTCCTTAAGTAATAGTAACTCTACTAACACCAAAATATGAAGTTATATAAACCAATAAGTAGGATCTTGATAATAATGTAATGAATGTATTTTTAATAAGCTAACGAAACTGTATAATATTTACAGATAAACTGAATGTGTTATTCGTGATTTAGTGAATATATTAATATTATTTAGGGTCTTTTTTTATTGAAAATGACGTAAGTAGGTTTACTCTCCTGGAATTGTCCAAACAAAGTTAGCTTGGCTAGTGGCCACCAGTTAGCATGACTGCATTTGCATAATGCCAAATTATGGCCATTCGCTTTAATTTACTGTTAGGAACATGAGCTTTTTTGTCATGAGACTAGTTGCATGTTTCAAGTTGTCATGCAACTTGACTGACATATACTGAAAGTTGATTGCAACACATTCAGTTACTGTTAGCATTAGCTTGGTTTGTTAACGTAGCTGGTTACAGTTTGAACGTTTAAAAGTTTATCATGATCACATGATGCCGTCTTTTGATTGGCTGTTTCAGAAAACTGGTTTCATGAACTTGAGACACTTGCAACTGTTGCAGCCGAGTTTCAAATGAGTTGCAGGATGCTTCACATTAGTTTCATGAAGTTTTCAAGCAACTAAAGCTGCATAAAAGTAAAAGTTTACTAGTCCAAAATTATTTTTGTTATTATTGCTGTATATTATATTTGCATCACATAATTATTTAAATATTTGTGTATTTACAAGGTGTCTTTATATCGTTATTCACAGCTATGTTATACATTACATTGACTTTTTATGTTTATTTCAATGTAATAAACGAATAAAAATGTGAAGGACTTTTTCTTTCTTTCTGCAAAACAAGACTGGACACTAGCTAAAATTCATATCCTAGTAACAAAAACACTTGGACTGAAAGTTTGGACTCTGCACTTTCTGCACAATTTGTTTGCTTGTTTTGTTGGGCTACGAGTCAGAAACAGTTCATATAATCACGGTGTATTTTTCTTATCGCTGATGGTAACTTCAATGTTTAAAAGTTTAATGGTGAATTATTGTTACCAGCTAATACAAACAAATTCAGGAGGATCTGACTCTGGTCAGTGGAAATGTATTAGAGCTTTATGGGCAGGAAAAGGAAGAACTGTGGGAGGGAAGGTGCCCTGCTGGAGTGTGAGACAGTGTGCCTGCTGTGTTTTTTTGAGACATTTCTGAGTGAATCAATAAAAACGCAGTGAAACGTGAACCATTCTTGTTGTCTGGACTCTTCATTTGTATTGCTAAAATACACTCACCGGCCACTTTATTAGGTAAAATGAAATTATTGTTAATAAAAGTTTGGACCCCCTTTTGTCTTCAGAAATGCCTTAATGCCTTAAAACTGACTTCATTCTTCGGGGCACACTTTCACCCAAGGTGTTGAAAATGTTCCTCAGAGATTTTGGTTGGTTATTTGAGTTACTGTTGTCTTTCTATCATCTGGAACCAGTCTGCCCATTTTCCTCTGACCGCTCACATCAACAAGGCGTTTTCGTCCACACAACTGCCCCTCACTGGATATTTCCTCTTTTTCGGACCGTTCTCTGTAAACCCTAGAGATGGTTGTGTGTGAAAATCCCAGTAGATCAGCAGTTTCTGAAATACTCAGACCAGCCCGTCTGGCACCAACAACCACGCCACGTTCAACGTCCCTTAAATCACCTTTCTTCCCCATTCAGATGCTCGGTCTGCTCACTTTCAGTTTCTCAAAGCATCTGAAGACACACCTCCAAAGGTCAGTCTTAGAAGCTGGTTGAACTTCCCAAGACCCAGGCAGAGGTGAACCCTTTGGGGCCTTCTAGGCCTTCAGTGGAAGGCTAATCACTTCTGGCAACTAAAAATTGTCTTTAATGTTTAGCTCATTTTATTCAACAGATTCATTCATTCATCTTCTTAAACCACTTTTAATCAATTAACCACTTTTCAATCATCCATCCAAGTCAAGGTCAAGGTCAAGAGGCTTTTATTGTCATTCCATCTATGTACAAGTACACAGTGGAGTGAAATTACATTCCTCCGGGAGCAACACGGTGCAACAAGGAACAAAAAGTACAAAGTACGAACGTGCAGACATCATGTGCAAACAAAAATTAAACTAGAAACAAATACGATAAACAGACATTAGACACAGTAAACAGAGAGGACAGTGCAGCACCGACACAGCACTCATTCTGGACATGAGGTTGTGGAATAAGGTGCAGAGATATTAACATGCTGTGATCTGTGAGTCACGCAGTCTGATGACGGACATGAACACAGCAGTTACTGAGGTTGAAAAACCTGAGTAAAACAGTGAAAACACAGTGTAGCAGCAATGTTCCAGATAGTGCAAGTAGAGCCTCAAACGAGGCGTATGTGTGGAGTGTGTGTGTGTGTGGGGGGGGGGTTAGCTCAGTCTTTGTGAGTTTAAAAACCTGATTGCTCAAGGAATAAAGCTGTTGCAGAGTCTGGTAGTGGTGGCACGGATGCTCCGGTACCTTCTGCCAGACGGCAGTAATGAAAAAAGTCAGTGTGAGGGATGGACGGGGTCGTCCACAATGCTGGTGACTTTCTGGATACAACGTGTGGTGTAGATGTCCATGATGGAGGGGAGAGAGACCCCGATGATCTTTTCAGCTGTCCTCCCTATACGCTGTAGGGTCTTGCGGTCTGAGGCGGTGCAATTCCCAAACCGAGTGATGATGCAGCTGCTCAGGATGCTCTTCACAGTCCCCCTGTGAGGATGGGAGGGGGGAGATGAGCCTTCTTCAGTCTCTGCAGGAAATCATTGAATTCAGGTGTTCCAGTCACTTCCATGGCCGCAGGTGTATAAAGCCGAGCCACTAGGCCTGCAGACTGCTTCTACAGACATTAGTGAAAGAATGGGTCGCTCTCAGGAGCTCAGTGAATTGCAGCGTGGTACTGTGATCGGACGCCACCTGTGCAACAAGTCCAAAACAATGTCAATCGCTACAGACCTCCAAACTTCATGTGGCCTTCAGATCAGCTCAAGAACAGCGTAGAGAGCTTCATGGAATGGGTTTCCACAGATGAGTAGCTGCATCAAAGCCTTACATCACCAAGTGCCGCCACTGGACTCTAGAGCAGTGGAGACGTGTTCTCTGGAGTGACGAATCACGCGTCTCCGTCTGGCAATCTGATGGATGAGTCTGGGTTTGGCAGTTGCCAGGAGACGGTACTTGTCTGACTGCATTGTGCTGAGTGTAAAGTTTGGTGGAGGGGGGATTATGGTGTGGGGCTGTTTTTCAGGAGCTGGGCTCGGCCACTTAGTTCCAGTGAAAGGAACTCTTAAAGCTTCAGCACCAAGAGATTTTGGACAAGTTCATGCTCCCAACTTTGTGGGAACAGTTTTGGGATGGCCCCTTCCTGTTCCAACATGACCGAGCACCAGTGCACAAAGCAGGTCCATAAAGACGTGGATGAGCCAGTTTGGTGTAGAAGAACTTGACTGGCCTGCACAGAGACCTGACCTCAACCTGATAGAACACCTTTGGGATGAATTAGAGCCAGGCCTTCTCGTCCAACATCAGTGCCTGACCTCACAAATGTGCTTCTGGAATAACGGTCAAAAATTCCCATAAACACACTCCTAACCTTTGTGGAAAGCCTTCCCAGAAGAGTTGAAGCTGTTATAGCTGCAAAGGGTGGGCCGACATCATATTAAACCCTATGGATTAAGAATGGGATGTCGCTCAAGTTCATATACATGTGAAGCCAGATGAGGGAATACTTTTAGTAATGTAGTGCATGTCATATACAACATACACGGAAATAACTCTGGTAAGTAATCCTGGATACTTTTGTAAATTCTACATACAAATAACCCTGGGCACCTCTGTAAATTTTACATTGAAATAATTTACATGAAAATAACTCAATGAAAATAACTTTAGGCGTGTCTGAAAACTGCACAGAAGTATAGAAATGGGCACTGTGAAGCTGCTACATGGTAAAATGCTAATATGTAAGCAACAAGCTTTTCTGGTTCCTTGTGGGTCCTCTATTCACCAGGATATAACTGATGCACTGTTTAAGGTGGAACGGGAAATTTGAATCAGAAGCTAACTTCAGCCACAGAAAGTGTTCACATGAATTGCCTTTAGCTTAGCGCTAACAAACTACTAGAATCCTATAGGGATGCTATTAGAAGTTACCATTGTTGTTGAGTTGGATTTTTTTTATCATGTTTTGATATTTATGGCTCTAAATGTCAGTGATCGCCGCTGGATCAAAGTAATCCCAGTTGCAATTAGTGAGTTCGGACTGTGCCTTCAATGTATGGAGATATGAGGGGTGACGTACTGAGGGAGGGGAGAGAAACCTGGCAACTAAGGCTGGAGTTCTGGGCAGCTTCTGCTTGGATGTACATGGACACTCCACCCAGGCTCTGGACAGTGGTAGGAACAGAGAGTAGATGGGGAGGGGAAAAACTTAATCATGAAAAATTGAAGGTAGCCATGGGAATTTATAGGCCTTTGATTGGAAGCAGGTGGGGTTTCAGGTATGATCCTGAACTTTAGTTGTTCCACAATTCCATATTTAGACTTATCTAACTAGTCCACAAATCCTTAATCCACACCTCCTGTAGATGTTTTCAGATCAAATTTCAGAGTGGAGCTTGAATTTCTCCTCTCTCTCAAAGATGAAAGTTTTAAATGCTGTTTATCTGATGGGGACAGTTTTGGGCTCTACCAGGTTTTCCAGGTGGTTGCTAGGAATCCCATTAGCCCTCTGCAGTTTTGATTTACTTTTGAACTCCAGTTTTGGAAACTCTGTTTTGTCCACTTTGAACCTCCCCAGCCTAGGATAAAGTCTTTACATCTTGATTAAACAAGACTTAAAGTTTTTAAATGATATGATTTGATTAATCAAGTTTCATTTGACCAAAAATATAAAATAACAAGATAAAAAAGGACCATTTCGATTTCAGGTTCACAAGCACGAAAGCACACAAGCATACAAATGTAGGTCGGTGTAGACAATGCATTACATAACTGTCTGTTACCATAGTTACCTCTGGATCACAATAAGTATGCTAAAGGGGGGACTCTGAAACCCCTCAGCACTGGAGATTTGGTTCTGTCCAGCTGATCTGATGCACTGCTCTCTGAAGAATCTCTGGAGAGAGTGATGCTGTCAAAGAACCATATTTGGGTCCCTAAAGAACCTTTCAATAAACAGTTATTTAAAGCACATTTTTGTAAATGAATGCAAAGAACATGTAATGTTTAGAGGACCCTCACACAATGTAAATTGGAGGTTTTGTGTAGTGGCTCCCAAACTGCTGCAGTGTCTCAATGCGAAGGGGAGAGGTAGATTCTGTAAGCAAAAAATAAATAAATAAATGAAACAAAACAACAAATTTTACATGGAAATAGCTCTAGCCATTTCTGTAAATTTTAAATGAAAATAGGCATGTCTGTACATTTTAAACACCAATAATCCTTGAAACATCTAAAAATTTTACATGGAAATAGCTGTAGAAACTTCTGAAATTTTACATTAAAATAGCTCTACGCATTTCTGTACATTTTACAAGGAATAACTTTAGAGACTTAAGTATTTTTACATGAAAATCATTCTAGGCACTCTAGTTTATTTTACATGAATTTACTCTAGGCACTTTACATGAAAATAACTTTAGACATGTCTGTAAGTTGTACACAAAAATAATCCTGGACACTAACAATAATTACAATAACGATAATTAACAAATAAATAAATAACAAATGCAATAATTCTACAGACTTTCATAAATTTTACATGGAAATGTCTCCAGACATTTCTCTAAATTTTACATGGAATAAATTCAAGGCACCTTTGCAAATTTTACATGGAAGTAATTTAGATACGTAGGTATTTTTTTTACATGGAAATGACTAGCTTTAGACATGGCTGTAAATTGTACACAGAAATAAACCTAGGCACTTCAGTAAATTTTACATGTAAATAACTTTAGGCACTTCAGTACATTTTACATGCAAACAACTTTAGGCACTTCAGTAAATTCTACATGCAAACAACTTTAGGCACTTCAGTAAATTTTACATGTAAATAACTTTAGGCACTTCAGTAAATTCTAAATGCAAACAACTTTAGGCACTTCAGTACATTTTACATGTAAACAACTTTAGGCACTTCAGTAAATTCTACATGTAAACAACTTTAGGCACTTCAATAAATTCTACATGGAAATAATTATTAATTATTTCCATGCAAAATTGTAAAGCAAAAGGATAAAAAATGCAATGTTACAGTCAATAAACTGCTTATGCACTTAGTTATACTGAAAATTACATATGAACGTATAGTGATTTATTTTCTTTGATAGTCAACGATTCCATACAGGTTTATTCTACAGCAACATCTACACATAGACTTTGTGTCTAATCAGGCTTTGTAAAATAAAACTGAACCAGTAAAACTGAATCAGTAAGATATTTGGTTTATAGACCACATGCACCTGCTAGAGTGCTGAGATCAATCCATATTCTTTATGATATGCAAGCCAAACCTATAAACAAGCAGTCCAACAAAATGATATTAATATGGCTAACAATCAATAGATGATCTCATTACAGTTATCAGAACAGCATGTGAATTATTTAAACATAAATATAAATAGTATAATATATTACCAGTAATAATACGGAGTTACACAATATATTTTCTCAGACTGTATATTTAGATGAACTATTTAATTCAGATGTAGATATTGTATACATGGTTCCCCTCAGGTTCCTGCTGGAGTATGGTGGCCCTGGAGGGTCACTGTTCCACCTGTGAGTCTGTGATATCTTCCTGGGCTTCATAAGTGCGTGATGGGTCCAACACAGACTCGATATGATTGACAAGCGAGGAGAAGAACTGAGGAACGCCTTCATAGCCTGCAGGACATACGGTGGAGACTTCAGCAGAATGGAGGAACATCTGAAATGTTACCGAG
This sequence comes from Pygocentrus nattereri, assembly GCF_015220715.1. NCBI lineage: Eukaryota > Metazoa > Chordata > Actinopteri > Characiformes > Serrasalmidae > Pygocentrus > Pygocentrus nattereri. Next base: position 6,722,455 of record NC_051227.1, on the reverse strand, counting down.
ACTGCCTAATGCCACAGACATGATCTACTGGGTTATTACTGACAGATTTTCATAAAAAAGAATTCAAGGAAAAAAAACCTGCTTAATTTATGTGACAGTGTAAAATTTATTTTAGATATTCGTTTTTTTAAAGTTTGGCCAAATTGGGTTCGTACTTTTCTCTCAAAATGTTGTTTAACTGCTCAGACAGTGCTGGATTTTAACTGGGCAAAAAATCAAGTGGTGAATAACAATAATAATATTAAAAAATATATTGTAGCTGTCGGTAGAAAACTTCTCCATTTTTGTAAATTTTCTGTTTTTGACATAATTTGAAATCACTTGTTGTTCTTTAATTTGTGTGCAAATTTCATGATGAATGGACCAAGAGAAACAGCCCAGAATTACATGGGAAAATCTCTGGTTCCATTGACTTACATTAAAAGTAAAGTATGTTTTTTCCTTCTCCTGTAAAGTTACTAATTTGGAGTTTTTTTTTCCCTATGTTGCGATATGTTGGTAATGTTGGAAAGTTGTTTGCTGCTGTTAGAAATGAAAGTTACTTGGAAATTATATGAGCTTATATAATGAATTAATCCTATTTTCTTCAAAATATGGGAAGGTGTGCCTTATTAACATATAAAAAAATACAGAAAAGGAGGATTTCCAAAGGAATGCAGTGTATTTTGTGATGTCTTTCATTGTTGCTCAATGTGTTTGTGCTCACCAGGGAAGATGTTGATGTCGATGATGGTGAGAGTGTGATTGTGTATGTTTACTATAATATCCACTCCAAAGAGAGCCATCCCAAGCTCCGCCCTCAGCTCCTTCACCAAGGCAACCATCGCATCATCACTGGGGGAAGGGAGCCGAGGCATCGTCTCATCCAGCTGTTCAGGAATCAGGTGCTAAATGACTCACAGTTCAGGAATCAGGTGCTAAATGACTCAATGGTCAAATTGTTCAAGAATCAAGTGATAATGACTCACTGTTCAGCAATCAGGTGCCAAATGTTTTGCAGTTGAGCAATCAAGTGATAAACGACTCATTGTTCAGGAATCAGGTGCTAAATGACTCAAATTGCAGCATTTACGTATAATTACTCACTGCTTAGGTATTAAATGAATCACTGTTCAAGAATCAGGTAAACAATTCAGGAATCACTGAAAGACTCACTGTTTATCAGGTGCTAAATTACTAACTGTTCAGGAATTGAGATATAATGAGTCACTGTTCAGGAATCAGGTACTAAATGACTCTCTGTTCAGGAATCAAGTGCTGAATGACTCAATGGTCAAGAATCAGGTGAAAAAACACTCGCTGTAATCGTTCAAGAATCAAGTGATAATGACTCACTGTTCAGGAATCAGGTGCTGAATCATTCGCTGTTCAAGTGCTGAATGACTCACTGTTTATCAGGTGCTAAATTACTAACTGTTCAGGAATTGAGATATAATGAGTCACTGTTCAGGAATCAGGTGCTAAATGACTCACTGTTCTGGAATCATGTGCTGAATGACTCAATGGTCAAGAATCAGGTGAAAAAACACTCGCTGTAATCTTTCAAGAATCAAGTGATAATGACTCACTGTTCAGGAATCAGGTGCCAAATTAGT